>NC_134356.1:18875252-19035252 GCF_048569485.1 Anomaloglossus baeobatrachus | reverse complement strand
GACCCCAAACACATCTCCAGGCTGTGTAAGCGCTATCTGACTAAGAAGGAGAGTGATGGGGTGCTACGCCAGATGACCTGGCCTCCACAGTCACCAGACCTGAACCCAATCGAGATGGTTTGGGGTGAGCTGGACCGCAGAGTGAAGGCAAAAGGGCCAACAAGTGCTAAGCATCTCTGGGATCTCCTTCAAGACTGTTGGCAAACCATTTCCGGTGACTACGTCTTGAAGCTCATCAAGAGAATGCCAAGAATGTGCAAAGTATTAATGAAAGCAAAAGGTGGCTACTCTGAAGAACCTAGAATATAAAGACATATTTTCAGTTGTTTCATACTTTAAGTATTTCATTCCACGTGTGTTAATTCATAGTTTTGATGCCTTCAATGTGAATCTACAATATTCAGAGTCATGAAAATAAAGAAAACTCTTTGAATGAGAAGGTGTGTCCAAACGTTTGGTCTGTACTGTATACACACACACACGAAACACTTTTACAGATTCCTCAATGAGATCCCATAAAATGGGGGTTAGAAGGGTATCGATGTAGCGTTATGGACCACCTACCTTTCCGCAGTAGAAGAGGTCTTCCCTCTTTACCTTTCCTTCGGCTATCTTTGCTCTGATAGCTGCTCCAACCTCATGCTCGTTGTAATACAAAAAGGCACCATCGATGTGACGATATCCGATGTCTATGGCCAATTTCACTGAATCCAAACAGGTTCCTTTGGGGGTCTGCAAGTTTCAAAAAAACCCATTACCATGAGTGTCCAGCTGGGGGTCTAATTTTATCTTAAAGTTTTTATAGATTGGGTATCTGTCAGTCAGAGATCACTATGCTTGGTGCTACCATTGTGTACTCTTTGTGCCGAGAAGTCACCATTTGGCAGTATGCTGGACTATGAGCTTGGGTGAATGTTTGGAGAACAAAGCCTATGTAAATGCACAGAGCTCACTGTAGAAAGTGTCACGGTGTATAACTGTTGGGTGTCATTGTTAGGGTTTTCAAATCTTTTGGTTCTTACTGCTCCAGTGTAACAAAACAGTATTTTCTATAATATGCGCTTTTCACACCGAATCACCAGTTTGGAGATGGATCTTTCCAGCTAGACCAAGGCAGAAAAAAAAAAAAAGGGCTTCTAACAGTGTATGACTGCATAGAGTCCGGTCAATAAAGCAGGTGTCCCAGGACAGACATTGTAGACACAAAAAAAGGTGAATCAAGTGTCCAGAGAAAGAACATCATCATCCTATCCCAGACAGCACTTCAGTGACCTTCTGGGCTTACGACAGTCCTAGCATTGTGCCATGTGTGCCTAGCCAGAGACAAGCCAGTAACTAATCTCTCTAGTTTTGGGGTGAACAAGATAAAGAGGTCTCAGTCCAGTAGACCACTGCGCAACCAGCTCTGTCCTCACCTATTGTACCATCATCCATTCCCTGTAAACTGTGAGCCCTCGCGGGCAGGGTCCTCTCTCCTCCTATACCAGTCTGTTTTGTACTGTTAATGATTGTTGTACGTATACCCTCTTTCACTTGTAAAGCGCAATGGAATAAATGGCGCTATAATAATAAAATAAAATAATAATAATAATAATAATAATAATAATAATAATAATAATTTTCTATTACAATGCAACTTTGCTCAAGAGAACGATGGAGGCCATGATGGCCTTAGCAATATGTCATAATTAGTGATGAGTGAGCAATACCACGCTCGCGTACTCTGTACAAGTAGGTCGGACACGTGGATGGGCGCAACTCGAGTACTGAGTATAATGGAAGTCAATGGAAAACTTGAAGATCTTTAAATTTCCTACTGACTTCTATTGCACTCGAGTTTCACCCATTGTTTTGAGTACAGAGTGCTCACTCATCACCCTAAAACATCTAACAGTGTTCTCATATGGGGGAAAAGAGCTTCACAGTAAGTGGGGTACAACTTCTATATTGATTCTCATGTGGTTTGGCCATGTTTATTTTCCCTTGCAGTGTAAGAAAGGGTTCTTTCAGTTTTGAACCCATAAAACCCCCAGTCCTCCAGGATAACTACACTGCTACTGGTGTATAAAGGGCGACATACCTAGCCAACAAAGCCATCTTTTTACCACTGGGTTATTTAAGGACCAAAGATGTTTTACTGATGAGTACAAAAAGTGCTGCAGGGAGTGCTGCACCGCACATTAGAGAACATCAAATATCCTGAAATCGCTTCATTCATAGATCAGTGTGAAATCACGTGGAGGAAAGTCACCAGGTTCAGTCAGAGAACTGATGTAGAATTATATAACACAAGGGGTGTACTGTGTGTCGCTCACTGAGCGGTACCCCAGTCCTATGGCCACCTTATTTTAACCCCTTAATGACTGAAGTGTTTCAGTCCTTAATAACCTGATGCTTTTTAGCAATTGTGTACAATGTGGTTTAATTTTAATTTTGTATAAAAAGTACATGAGTAGACATTAAAAAACAAAATGGTGCAAATTCATACTAGTTGGATGGGCCCCTGACTAAATTATAATATACACACGCCTAAACATTGAAATGGCAACACAAAGAAGAAGAAAAAAAAAAAAGTTGTGGAATTATGGAATCCTAGGATGGACAGACATATTACTGATCTGCAAATGATGAAAAAAAGTTAATGGAAACAGCATTGTAAAACATCGATTTATTCAGGACTGAGCCTGAGAACATGTAGAAATCCTAGCAAGTATATCCTTGGCTGATATCACTGAGGATTAATGGTCGTGTAAGGAAAGTTCTGCTGAGCTGAATGCGCTCAGGCAAGTCATCAAGAATCGCTGCTGGCAGCTCCTCCAACTAATGACGTACAACAAGTGCTTGATGGGCGACAAAACCGGACAAAATCTATGTAACATGTGTGTCGCCCAGGGTTATGGGGTATTCGGTCCCGGGCGGTGTATAACTTGGGAATGTCACTTTGGTGGCCGTTGCCCAGTCCCGTGCCCTGGAGGCTTTTTCAAAAGGGGAATATTTACAGGGGATTAGAATAATGTTCACACGTGAGGCCACTTGCGGTGTTGCGGCTTTGTAGTTGGAGCCGCCGCTGCACAATGTCCACTACTGGGGCTGGTGTTAGTGGCAGCCTGGATGTTAGGCCCTCCGCAAGCAGGCCCAGGCCCCAGAGGGTAGGTGTTGTGACAGGTGTCGGAAGAAGGTAGGCCATACAAGGCTTCAGTGCAACTGGTTCTTTACTTACTTTCTGGTGGTAACTGGTCACCCGAGGCTGGCTGGTTTCACCTTCAGGTCCCCTTAGTCCCAGTGCCGATTTAGCAACCTGGTGGCTTCTTTCCCTGCACCTGGTTTTTGGTTGGTGGGTCCCCTCCTGGTGGTTTTCTACTGTAGTCCGTATGACGGTAGCATGAATCCTGTAGGGTTGGAGTCTCTGGCCCTGTCCCCGGTTCTCCCTTTGCTACTGAGTCCCGAACGTCAAAGTCAGTGGAGGTCCTTGATGGTCCCCTCACTGTGAAGGTGTTATCAGGCCTGCTTGGAGCTTCTGCCTGACCTAGGGTCCTGTACCCAGTTGGTGCACAGTTCTGGGAGTGCTCCACCGGCAACTAACCGACTTTGCCCTCAGGTCACTGTTCACTCCTGTCAGCACGTCTTCTCACTTTCACTGCTAGACTCCTTACTCTCCACTGTCTGACTGTCCACAGTCTGCCCCTCCCACCTGGTGAACTAATGGACTGGAGTGGTTCCACCTCTAGGCTGCCATCCATTGGTCCAACCCTAGCCTGCTACCATTCTATGGGGGATGTTGGGGAAAACTGAGATTTTCTGGAGTGTTTGTGTGTTACCGGCACTGGTCTTCTGGGTCCCTAGGTGGTAGGCCCTGCATCCTGGTGGGGATACAGTACCAGGTAGCTCCCTGATGGCTTTAGGGGCACTACACATGGAGTTGTTAGTATAGCTAGTATTGCGACTAGAGGGGTCTGGCTCCGGACATTATGCCACAAACACCATAATCTAAAGAATAGGACCAGTATGACGTTCTCTTATGAAGGCCTCTTCATGGTGTTGCCCACATGTTCTCATCAAATTCGAAAGATGGTGTGTCTTGATTCACGCTGTACATCTAGTGACGTCACACAGTGTCTACACAATCCATCAGAAGTTGCTAATAGCACAGTGGGCTACGGATCAGACATTTCAGCTGCCATGAACCTCACGCCACTCACCTCAAATGATAGTTTAGGAGAAAACTGCAAGGGAGGTCTATACTCTTCAGTGATGAATCTTGCTTTTCTCTTGGCGTCAGAGGTGGAGAAAGGTTTGGAGACCACATGGGCAAAGCCATGAAGAAGCCTTCACAAGGGAACGTGGAGATGTCCGAGGAGCCATTTTCTCAACACAACAATGCCAGGCCATATGGTAATATGAGCAGTCTGCGTGGCCTAAAATGTGCCACTGTGGCCTACAACTTCTCAGAACTTATCACCCATTGTTCACATCTGCGATGTTCCATGTCGGCAATTGCAAAATGAACCACTAGCAGCGGATCTTCACATCTTGTCCAAGTGCCTCCAGCAGTAGAAGACTATTCAGACAACCATTAACAGAAGCCATGGGGTGCAAGTTTGGGAATTTTAGTATGTGGCATACTGAATAAAGAGATGTTTTGAAAATGCAGGTTCCATTTTTTTCATCAATTGCAGATCACCAACATATCTATAGATCTTGAGATTTTCATAACTCCCTGACTTTTCCCATCTTGGTGTTGTAATTTCAATTTCAATATGGAGGAGTGTCTCGAGAAAAGGGGGTGGCTATGGTGACCGTTTGCGTAGAGGGGGTAGTCTGAATAAATCTTTGGTCTTCTGTAGCACCCCTGAAACCCTCAGGGCACTACAGGGAACTGCATCCTCTTGGGGATGCAGGTCCTACCCCCTGGGACCCGGAGTATCATTGCCGATTCAACCAACACACACACATCTAAAATCCTAGATCTCCTCTCCACACTGGGACTAAAGGGTTAACCATATAAGGTGGTGGTCGCCATGGGAACGAGTCCCTGGGTACAGCCAGCTTGGTCGGAGGGGTCAGCAGTCAGAGACTCTGGAGTCGGGCGCACACGGAGGGGTGCGGACGTGCCAGAGCTGGGTCCGTGTTAACGGTGAACCCGGGGGCACAGGAGAGAGGTCGCCAGGACGGGTACAGAGATATCGCTGGGACCAGAGCACAAACAGGGCACAGGGCCCTAGGTAAAATGTCAAGTTTCAAACGGTTTGATAAATACCTGCCTGGTGAGGACACCTTCATTGAACCAAATAATCCGGGGGCATCACCAGTAAACTAGGATCGGGGTTTGGACACTTACCTCCCCGCAGGTTCCGCACTGCACGTCGTATGGAGAAGGCGACTGTACCCCAAAAGAGACAATCGGGGCCCCCAAATGCTTTAAGCTACGGGGACTCAATCTACAGAGAGTGCCGGGGACAGAGCAACCTGCGTCACTACATTAGCACTGATACTCCTGGGACCGGAACCAGCAGGCCGAGGGTCCACAGTGAGTAGAGACTGTTAAAGTTAACCTGGTGTGGTCTCCATCATTATAAACCATACATCTCCCAGGCACAGCCCTACCTGCGGAGGGGCTGCCACTACCACCATCCCTAGGAGTACCACGTTGAGCAGCGGCGGTTCCCCATTCTTAAACGCAACCTGCAGGTGGCGTCACAAACATTAACTCTATAATCCCCTGTAAATGCTCCCCTTTTAATAAGCATCCCCAGGGCACGGGAACGGGCAACGGCCACCAGAGTGACATTCCCGACTGCAACTGCCCGGGACAGAGTACTCCCTTCCCTGGGCGACACACTTCCATTAGCTAAAAGTAGTCACAAACATTTTACTCTATGGCTTAGCAAAATATCATGCAAAGATTTCAGTGTAGCGGCTCCTTCACGGCCAGAGATTAGCCCCATGTATTTTAAATGAAATGCCATCACCATCAGATGGGAAGCTTCTCTGTGGACATTGTGTTTAAGATTTCAGTGTCCGGTTATTACAATTTGTCAATATAACCTGCTGATCCTCTGTGGGTAATGATTACACAGAAATCTAAATTACTGAAGAGGACAATAATAATACTCGCTGTACAACATGAACTATAAGCCGTGATCACTGGGCCAGGAGCTGTGCAACTTTACAATAACACAGCCCTTGACTGGGAAAAAATAGATTTGGCATCCGGAGGATACTTTAAATATTGACAGATTCAAGAAATATCTAGTCACAGATTTGTACATTGATGTAGCAGTAAATGCATCATGTTAACCCAGGTTTCATGAAAGAAAAAGAAAAAAAAAAAAAAAAAAGTAAGCTAATAGTGATGAGGATGCACTTGAGTCGAGACAAGCAGGTTAGGCACTCCTACGGGCTTGAGTGGAATGTGTAATGGAAGTTAATGATTGGGCCATTCGGCTCTCCACCCACAGACAGCTAGCAATAAACAGAGCATTTCCGGTGGAGGGTGGGCTAAGTTGGGTTTTTTTTTTCTCTTTTAAACATCATCCGAGCATATTATTTTTACCCCAGTGAGAGCCATTCAGGGACTGCAAACGGCTCTCATCATTCACTGAAGGGAGAAGGCTCTGTCAGATGTGTAGTCCATGAACGATCCGAGTACCTGCGATATTCGGCAGTACAGAGTGTACCCGAGCCACCCCCACGCACAACTGAGTATCAAACAGTAGCGAGCACACTCGCTCTTTATTAGTAACTAACAATATAGTAGTGATTAATGACCATGATGGTGTAGCACAAGCATCAACAGGTTGTACTCTTGTTTGCCTCTCACCAAGCACCAACGGCTCGTGCTCCTGTCCCTTCTTCGCCAAATCTCTGGTGGGTTGCCCTACCACCCTCACCCCCAAGCTCTGGTAAGTTGCACTACCACCCTCACCCCCAAGCTCTGGTAAGTTGCACTACCACCCTCACCCCCAAGCTCTGGTGGGTTGCACTACCACCCTCACCCCCAAGCTCTGGTGGGTTGCACTACCACCCTCACCCCCAAGCTCTGGTGGGTTGCACTACCACCCTCACCCCCAAGCTCTGGTGAGTTGCACTACCACCCTCACCCCCAAGCTCTGGTGAGTTGCACTACCACCCTCACCCCCAAGCTCTGGTGAGTTGCCCTATCACCCTCACCGCCAAGCTCTGGTGGGCTGCCCTACCACCCTCACCGCCAAGCTCTGATGGGCTGCCCTACCACCCTCACCGCTAAGCTCTGGTGGGTTGCACTACCACCCTCAGCGCCAAGCTCTGGTGGGTTGCACTACCGTTGTCCACCCTCACCAAGCACTAGCAGGTTGTATTCCAGTCCTCCACCCTCACTCCCAAGCTCTTATGGGTAAGCAAAGTGTTAGACTTGTATGACGAAACCCCTTTAAAAATGTACAAGTTTTGAAAATTTAAGTAGTCTCTACTCAACCACGATTGCTGCCACTAAATAGGAATTCTTACATGGTGGCAGCGTTTCAGACACACCACCATAAATGCATGTACTGCTATTACAGTAATGCGATAGTTCCTCTTTATAGATGGCCTGGTTCTCAACGTGGTACAGATGAACTGTTGTTACCCTGGCTTAAGTGTGCCGGCAGCACAGTTTGTCTCTGTAGGACTTAGAGGAATTCCTTGAACATGAATGAAGTGATGCCAGTCTCCACTAATATATGAAGATGAAAATAAAATGTGGGACTGTGCATATTTTTGTTTCCAACTCCAATATCGAAAGACCTGGAAATGGTTCAGCTTGTTCCTGGCATAACAAAGTGAACCGAATGTAAGAAGACTCCCGACTCGCTCATTAATCTGACCAAACATACAGCCAGCAAGAATCCCCAAAAATCCAGTCTGCTGATCAAGAGCTGCATTAGCAAGACAAAGTGTGCCTCGAAAGACAGCTAAGATCAGGAATGCACGTTCATAGTATATAAACGACTGAGCAGTCTCTGCTCTTAACGACTGCATGGTTACCCCTTCTCGGTTTCTGTGACTGTCATGGGTTTAGACTGCGCCTTTATTGCACCTAGTAAAAGTAGCATTCGGTTGCAAGAGGCATCATCCTGGCGCACATTGCCTGGTAATTATTTTTCCCCTTCTGTCTCGATCTAGAGTAGTTATTCCTAAATTTATGCATTGTCCTGAAGAAACTATGTCTATTACTTGACTCCGGAAAGGCTGACTATAGGCCCTCCAATCGAACGACCACCCTACCCCCACCCGCAAGGGTTCTTACCTCAACAAATACAAGGACTGCATGACGTTGGATATAAAAGGCCACAACAGCCCCGTTTATTAATACCAAAACATAAACAATATATACAAACACATTACAACATCCATTGAAGAACATCGGAAAGGAGGGGGTAAATGAAGGTTGACCAAAACCGTACGATGCAACACTGGCTCCACCACCTGCCTTCAGCCACACCACACCGGCTCGAGGGCAACTAGCCAAATGTTGCCCACTGCATGTCCCACTCAGACTCAACCCAGCAAGGACCTGAATCACCAATTACTTGCACCACCAGGGGTAACCCGCTCCTGCACTGGGTTCACCCCCCGTCTTCCGTGTAACCCCACCTTCATGTGAAGCCCACCGCGCCGCTCACCTGCATCAGTCGCCTCCGGGACCGCAGGGACTCCACGTGCTGAGAATCTTCTGGCGACAGGTCAATCAGGTTAACTTCTATGGGAGTCGTGACGCCACTCTCGGTACTACGGTCAATGGGTGATCGCCACTGCAGTTTGGGGAGAGCCTGGGGCTGATGGTAGACGCAGTTAGATGGTGTATCCTCCCGAGAGTGAGGCGGGCCCCAGGGCTCAGGTGTAGGTGCGTGTTACCACAGGTCGCAGAGTAATTCACACACAGTACAGGAATGTCTTTCAGGGTTTTTACTCACTTCTTTGCTGGCACAGTGAGTCAACCCAAGCGATGCTGTGATCAACCAGGGTGGAACCAGGCATCTTCAGGCTGACATAGGGGTGACTACTGACTCGCCTTCCTAGCCCTTCTTGTTTTGAGGTGACCCCGACTTTGAGTACTCCGGGGTCACCCAGCAAAGTTGCTTCTGCCTCTTCTCCCCCTTCTGGCCCGTTTGCTTGCAGCAAGGTCCAAGTAATTCTGGCTGCTGCCTCATGTTTCTTATGGGCCCCCTCGTTGCTGCAGACTCTGTGAAGTTTGATGAGATGCATAAAGCACCCTCACCAGCAGGTTTAGCAGGCAGAGTAGATTGGTTCCTGCTCTGGGGACCTGTTTCCCCATGCGGGCCTGGCCTACCGGTAGCACAAGTGGTCAACAAAAAAAAAAAAACAAACAAAATGCTTTTTTCTAAAACAAAGGGCTTTCTGGTAGCCCTGTGTTCAGAAATGTTCAATCAAAATAGAAAATAAAATTAATTCAATACTTAACCAGTGGGGAACAAAAAAAAAAAAACAAACAAAAAAAAACAAAAAACAAAAAGAAAACCCCACAAACAAAACTTGATTCACCCCCCCCCCCTAATTAAAGAAATGAAAAACTACACAAGTTTGGTATCTATGTATTTGTACTGCCCTAGGGAATCATACTTACTGCCAGGTCAGTTTTTCAAAATAGTGAACATGGTAAGAAATAAAATAATGTTTCCCCTTTTCTTGTACACTAAATTGTAAAATTAATGTTTTGCTCAAAACTACAAGTGTTCCTGCAAAAAAATATAAAAAAATATAAAGTACAAATATAATATAATATAACCCCCCCCCACACCTCATACAGCTCTGTTGACTGGGAAAAAAACCCAAAAACAAATAAATAAATAAATAAATAAAAAGTAGTGCACAAGTTTCTAATATACTTTTCCACGAATTGTCCCATTCCATGACTCAATGTTAAAAATAAAACAAAAAACAAAACCAAAACTCAGATATATATATATATATATATATATATATATATATATATATATATATATATATATATATATATATATATATCTCTTGAAGGAGGGGTGGAGGACAAAAATTGGTGGCACGGAAACGAGAAAACGGGAGGGCGCAAACTGGTTGCAACTAAGCAGCATGCCTGACTCATAACCGCCAATAGCAGAATCCTGGCACAGTTGGTTTGGTGCAGATTCGGGGGTCAAGGGGTTTAGATGGATTGGGGACACAGGCTGTCACCGTTTGATGGCTGTCTTCTCTATAATCAGGTTTATATTAATACTCTGCACTGTAGTACCTCAGATTGGCCACATGGAGGAGGGGAGGCGTTATCTAGTAGACACTGGCCATTTAAAAAGGTTTCTGTTTGACCTATATTGTATTTCTGTATTTAGTACGATACGACAGCAAACTCATTGTACATCTCCACTGAGTCTTAAATGAATGAAATATTTATGTGGCATATCTCTACTATGACACAACAGGGATGTGATGGCAAAAGAACTGGACGGGAGTACTTGACTGGACATAATGTAATTCCAGTAAACACTGACACTATTGTTGCGTTCATTACTGCAAATTAACCTAGGAGAAAATCAGACTGACAAGAGGACAAAAAGGAGGAAGGTGAAATCTTAAAACAAAATGCACATAGCTAAACGGAAAGGATAGCTCGACTAAGTGACCCGTGCTTTGTGGTTACCGGGGTTCATTTATGATTCTAACAAAAGGATGATGCCTCACGTATGGAGACTGTGGCGGTTGTGCCAACAGTAACTAACCAAATCAGACACCAGCTTTCTTCTTTACACAATGTTTCAGCTTTGAATTCTAATTGGCTGCTAAAAATCACAGCTGAATTCTTATGACATCAGGGGTTTTTCCTACATAGTCAATCATAGTAGTAAGGCCATGTACACGTTCAGCATTTTACCTCATCATTTGTAAGAGTGGAGTGGACCTGCAGAAGTTTCGTGTGGCAGCTGCAGCCGGACTTTAGAAAAAGTTCAGTTCTGGACTTGACCTGAACTTCAAATGAATTCACCAATTTTACCTCCAGAGCGAAACATTCAAACGAAAGCACAGCGATGCTCACTTGAGTGGTTGGCATATGTAATGCTATGTCACTACAACCACTGAACTTTAGAGTTCGGATTCGCTCATCTCCATTTGTAAGCCAGAACCAGGAGTGGGTCCAAAATGCATGAGCTGCAACATGTCAATTTAAGACCCTGCATCAAAAACACTGCATGTGAACATAACCCTAGAGCAGTCATGGCGAAACATTCACTGGCAGAGAGCCCAAACTGGAGCCCTAAACCCAATTTTTTTCCGAAGTGCCAACCAATCCTATTATGTAAATAATTGATTGTAACCTTACCTTTGCAGTCTTCTCTTCAGCAGGGGGCATCACGCTCATGCATGCTTACCACACATTGAAGCTCAGCCCTTTCCAGACACAGTAGTTGGATTGATGTTTCTGGAAGAAATTGCAGCATATTAGACAGAGATTTTAGCCTGGAATGCAATCAGATGTCGCCTGTAATCCACATCCACATTTCAAAGTCTGAACATCCTGAAATCCCATAAAGACGTACGAGTGGCTCCCCTCCCCTTTCATTGTGTAGTTATGTCCCCCTTCCTGGGCCACTTCTTGGTAAACATGTCCCTCATCCGGATATATATTTCCTACATTCTGGTATATTTGTCCCCATCATGGCCCCATCCCGGCATGTACCCCATTCCTGGTAAATGTCCTCCATCCTGGTAAATGTACCCCATTATTGTAAATATTTCATCACTGGCATGTTCCCCCATGCTGTTAAATGACCCCATCCTGGTAAATGTACCCCATTCTGGCATATTCCCTTATCCTGCTAAATGTTCCCCATCCTGACATGTTTCCCCCCATTCTTTCATGTTTTCCCCCATCCTGGTAAATGTATCCCATCCAGTTAAATGTCACCCTTCCTGGTAATGTACCCCATCCTGGTATGTTTCCTTGCAGCCATGTTTGCCCCCCCCCCCTGTGCTGTCCATGTTTGCCCCTCCGTGCTGTCCATGTGTGCCCTCCCCCGTGCTGTCCATGTGTGCCCCATGGTGGCACTGTCCCCCCACACCTTGGCATAGCCGCACAGTTTAAAAATTAAACTCACCTTCCAGCACCCACTCTACGCCACTGGGTCCTCAGTCAGTTCCCGTGCGGCCAAAAGACGCCGGCGCCGCTTACTGACGCTCCGCCGTATCCTAGGCAACAGGCCTGCGGCCTAGGAGAGGAGTGTCAGAGGGAGGAGAAATGTCTCTTCTGCTCCAACACAACTTTGAATCGCCGGCGCGACCGCACCGACAGTTCAAAGTGGCTGAATGTGGTGAAAGCGCGCGTGCCGGCAGAAAGGGCTCTGCGTGCCCAGTATGGCACACGTGCCATAGGTTCGCCATCACTGCCATAGAGTATCTTCTCTTGATTTTAGATTATACAAAGTCCCAGTAACTTCACTATTTTTGGAGATTAGACCTGGACAATGCACTCTTATCGTGAAACGTACATTAGCTTAAATATATCATGAGGTAAAGATGTACAGTATATTGAAAATGATTAATACAACAAAATGTTTATTGCATTATTATATTATTATATATATTATATTATATATATATATATTATTATATTCTACAGGATAAAAAAAATATATATATTATATTATATATATTATTATTATTATATTATTATTATATTCTACAGGATAAAAAAAAAAAATAAAAAATCCAATTTTCGTAATAGGTTTCTTTTACTTCGCATTTTGAAGATTTACCCATATATTTTTGTCTGTGCAAGTACCCTCTGAATTGTACAGTGCTGTGAAACATGTTGTCGCTATAGAAATATTTTTTTTTTCCCCTCCGCACAATTTATATTCATAGGACATCTCCCAACCCCTCCGCTCAGGAAAAAATAAATAAATAAATAAATGGAATAAGATGGATATTTGTGGTTTGAGAAAGTAGGAGTTACCTAAATCCTTAACTGGGTTTATGAAAAAGAAAAGAAAAAAAAAAAAAAACGATTGCAGGAGATTGGCGCTTACTGCCAGGGACACGACAGGAAGGTAATTTAATTTGTTTTAAGTGTTCAAAAGTGCGAGCAGTCAGCAATTCTTTAGTCATCCATGTGGGATCATAAGGGACATATCAGATTTTTACACCAGGACCTTTGTGTAGCACCCACGGGGCAAGGGGTTAAATTACTCATCGCCGTGCCTGGTGATGTCAGGTTTGGGGATGTTACGGGTGGCCCTTTCGCCCGTTTTCGTGGCCCCGAGGTGTAAAATAAAGAACGTAGGGGGCGTGAAAGATGATGGTAGAGGTTGTTTTCGTGACTCCTACTGTGGAATGCGGCCAGGGAATAGCCGCGCTGATGTTGCTGTCCTCCGAGATGGATGGTAGTAGCAGCTGAGGCATTTCTGCTCCCCGCAGGTGGAGCGGGCCCCAGGGAGCATGATGAGATGAGGGGAGTAGTAATAGCGGGCGCTGAAGCGCGGGGTGGCGGCGCCGGCAAGGACAGGTGGTCAGTCTCTGCAGGTTCAAGGTTTTCTTTAACTTACAGTCCTGCTTTTACCCGGAAGATGCCGGTCACTGCTGTGATGGGTCCCAGCCGATCCCGAACAATTCGAGATCACCGCCGGTGTTCCCACTGTGAGTCCTTTCTGGTCGGGGTCCATCCAATCCCGGTGTATATGGGATATGGAACGGGTCGTGGGTGTTTCCTGCCCTCACCGCAGACCCTGGAATCCCGTGTAGCTCTAGAGAACCCGGGCTGAGCTGTATGTGTGGCGCTCCTGGGCATCAGGCGCAACAGGGTATTACACCACTTACCAGGGGTAATATCTATCCCGAGTTAGGAAGGGGTTAACTGCCGGTGCCTTCACAAAACACACACACATACAATAGCAAGGTATTTTCCCACAGGGGGTTGGACTCGGGCAGACAGGATAGTTAGCCATCACGAAGCATGGGACTTTCACAGTCGCTAGGACAACCACTGTAGGGGGGGGGGGGGCACCACATGGGGTAGAAGTAGGCGCAACCATCACATTTACAGCAGAACTTTCCCGGGCACAGCTCGGGATAACATCTAGCACTGACAACTGGAGTTGGTGTTTCTCTCTCTTCGTGGGCCCGTGGCTTGGAGCTAGAGGCTTGGCCCGGGTTCTGGATAGCAACAAAGGGAAACTTCACTAAAAGACTTTCACGGGCACCGGCAATGACCGCCGATTATCCGGGATCGGCTGGAGCCCATTGTGGCAGAGATCGGTACTCTGCAGCGCGTGAGCTACTTGTGAGTAAAATACCTGGAACCGCAACCCTGCATCTCATTTGCCAGCGGCGGCGCCAACGTGGACTACCACCACCCCGTCCTCCATCATCCTCCCCAGGGTAACCCTGCTCTGCCTGTGGGGTGCGACACCATCCCGGCTGCGACTTTCACCATCAGTCCCGGGGAGCAGCACCTGCAGCGGCGGCCCATCCCGGGCCGTGTACCACAGGTGGCGTCATGATTATAAAAGACTTTCCTCACCGTCACTATCACCCTCCACCCTCCTTTATGTACGCCTCGGGGCAACGGAAACGGGCCAGGCCACCCCGTGACGAAGCAGAAGATCTACATCCCCGGCCCGGCAACGAGTAGGTTAAAACACCTGCCCCGTGGGGCGCTACATATGCTGCAAGCAACGGGTCCTATGGCGCTCCCAGAAGTGTGAGGTAAAAGAGGAGTAGACCGAGGTCCCAGGTGGGTGTCTCACCCCAAGCTGTGCCCAGGACTAACTGACTATGTGGTTGTCCCAGTGACCGGGAAAGTCTCATGCTTCATGATGGCCACCCCCCTTATCTACCCCAGGCCATCCCCCAGGTGGGAAAGCACCTGTTTGTGGGGTGTGAATGTGAGAAACACTAGCGATTAAACTCTCCTTACCCGGGATGATTGCTACATTTTAAAGGAGATGCAGTACCCTGTGGCGACTGAAGCCTCAGGGGCGCCACATTTGCTCAATCTTACTATTACACTTTATTTATATGTCTCTGTCATATGACTTTGCTCAATACAGAGACCATAAGCCTTTTTTTGATGGAAGAGCTATCAAAAACCATCTGCTTTTAGGAACCACAGGCCTGACTTAATTTTGTGCATGAAATAGAGGAAGGAAATAAAACACCTATGAATTTACAAGTACGGGAGTTATTCTGTCCTCCCATCTCAAGTCCATAAAATAGATCTTAGGCTGCTTTCACACTACTTTTTTTAGCATGCGTCACGAACGTTTTTTTGCTGCAAAAGCGGATCCTATTTTTGCAGAGAAAAATGCATGCAAACACATGTATTATTTTGCAGGATCTTGTCACTTGACGTTTATGGGTGGGCATTGGAGTCATGTGATCGGGAGTGAGGGGAACTGAACATGATACTGGGAACAGGCATCTGACAGCTGCGGTAAGCTGTAACCAAGGTAAACATCGCATAACTAAGTGAAGTGCTTTGCTTGAATACCCGATATTTACCTTGGTTACGAGCGTCCGCAGCTGCTAGGAGCCGGCTCCCTGCACACGTAACCAAGGTAAACATCGGGTAACTAAGAAGCGCTTTGCTTAGTTACCCGATATTTACCTTGGTTACGAGCATCCGCCGCTCTCAGGCGGGGGAGAGAGGGAGGGGGAGAGAGACTGATCACGACAGGCTGGTTTCTGGGCATGCTCAGTAGAGCAAGCAGGATCCTGTCTATCAGCATGCCAGCGTTTGCATGCTGTTTAGTCAGGATCCAGCGATTTGCAGTATTTGGACGCAGCTCAAAAACGCTACAAGTAGCGTTTTTGAAAAAATGTTAAAAAACTGCAAGTCGCTGGATCCTCACTAGAACACACACAAACGCGTGTTGACACGAGTGCATTGCAAATGCATTGAAATGAAAATGCATTTGCACTGGATCCGTTTTTGCGTTAAAAAAACCAAAACGTTCATGACGCATGTTAAAAAAAAAAAAACGCAGTGTGAAAGCAGCCTTAAAGGGATTCTTCAGGGGAGATAGTTATATTCTTCTACTGTTCCTGTCCTCAAACGTCAGAGATGAGATGTGCATTGCTGTTCCTGTAATTCATTGTGTGACGCCTACACCTACCACACTCCACCCCCCCCCCATCCCCTGTGAGGACACACCCGTCACCCGAAAGGGAGACCTGATGCCTCCCTCAGGGCCAGTAGGGCACACCAGGTGGCGGAGTCAGGCGGAAAGGCACGCCCACTGAGGAGACTACTGGCCTGAGGCAGGAAATACAAACAGAACAGTTTGGAACAGTTGTAGAGTGTGACAGTGAGAGGGGTGGAGTTGCTGAGCCGTCAGGGACCCGGGTAGGAGCCTGGGGCCCTTGAAACGTCAGGCAGGCAGACTGTGGTGGCCGCCTGCAGGAGTACTGGTACAGCAACCGGCGGAACCGTAGGGACCGGGCCAGGGTTGGAGCCCGCCGCCCCTAAACCGGGGAGTCAACTGTGTACCGGAGCACCAGAAATCGGGTACTCAGACCCAGTCCTAGCTTAGAAGCCACTGAATTTAGGCAAATTGACTGATTGCTGGCTGGACCTCATGGGTTCATCCACACCCAAAGTCCCGAAAGAAGGCAAAAGCCCACCGATACCAGGTGAGTGCCACCGCCAAGGGCCAAACACCTGACGGGCAACCGAGGGCTCCTCCGGCAGCTCAACGCCGGGGAGCGGGCTACCACTGTCCAGGCAGGGGAGCCGAATAACAACAAGAGGTGCAAGGGAAAGGGGCCACCATCAACCTCACAGGGGACACAAGCAGCCGGCTGCGGGATCCGACCATACCCGAACTTTGGTTTACCAGTGACTGAGTGAATTAATCGTGAGTACACCAGTGCCATCTGGGCACGACCCTGCACCGCAGCACGGCACCCTGCACCCCGACAACAACACCGTCGCCATCAGTCTCCCCCAACTGGGCCCCAGGACACACCGCACCCACCCATGGAGGGGCTAACATCTAGGCTGTGGCCGCAACACCGATCCCGGACGAGCCCACCTTCACTCCAGCCGCAGCAGTGGTGCATCCCGTCACCACGACCCGTGGGTGGCGTCATGACCCGTAAGATGACAACGCGGCCTGCGCCTCGTCCCACACCACCACCCTACTGCCCTCCCCTTTAACCGAGAGACGTGGCCACTGGTCCGGAGGCGCTCGTGCCACCGACAACCCGAGCCCGGACCTCGAGCGACTCGGCCCGAGCAAGCGGAGAAGCGGCCGGGCCCCTCTCAGGGTGGTACAAGTGTGTAACGGGGTGCCGGGGGTGCCTCGGGGGGTGTAGTCGTGGCCCCTTTTGGCGACAGGCTAACCCCCGGCCCAGCCGTCACTATTGGGACAGGGGATTGTTTTGTGGGGCAGAGTGTGGATGAAGGAAGCACGCTGACAGACTCAGGAAAATTCCGCATGCAGGCATCAGTTGAACCAAAAGGCATTTTATTACACGTATCTTCACAACAGGCTCAATGCACAAATCTTGTAGCGTCAAATCACAATTCCTGCTGGGGAAAACTGTTCCTGTCTTCTCTTCTCAGGGGCCTTGCCCGGCTACTCTAGTTTTCTTCACCTAGGCTCCCGCTCCGGCTACTGCAGACTTGACCCACACAATTCTGCTTCACCGACTAGGCCTCTTCGGGTCCCACCTGTACACTGCTGGTTCCCGATCAGGACACTTTCCTTTTTCTTTCTTTTGCTATCTGCCACCATAGCTCCCACACTCTGCCCCAGTTGCTCCTTCTCCCCCGTCCCGGAATCTACTGCTCTCCAAACTACAGCAACCTCTCACCCTCCCCCTAGACTGTCCGGCTCCTCCTCTTTCCTGTACTGTTCCTATGGGGACAGCCGTCCCACTCTGACATCTAGGGGAGAAAACCCATTACTACCATAAAACACAATTAACATCAACATTAATATTAACATCTTTAGCTACCCCAGCGTGGGGTATCTTCAGGGGGGAAAACTGCACCTCCGTGTAAGGGGTCCGTCCACCCCTTACAAGTGCATCACTGGAGCTACTCTTTTCTGCTCCCCCTCCCTTCTGGGATGTGACATCACACATCAGGGGGCTTGGCCACACCAACAGCAAACCCCCTATTCTCAGATTGCAGAGAAGCATATATTTTCAGTGGGCTGGCTGTTACCAACAGCATGGAGAAGGCCACACCCCCTGATGTGTGATGTCACAGCCCAGAGGGGGGGGGGGGGGAGCAAAAAGAGCAGCCCCAGCATCACACAGAATTACAGGAACCGCATGGTGCATCTCATCTTTATAGTTCATGAGGGCAGGGAAAGTGGAATTGTACGTCTCTCCGGAGTACCGCTAATATGGAGTTTGCCACTCTAGTTATGTTTACAATATTCTATGAAGGATTTCTATAAGATTTTTGACCGTTCATCTAGAGCAGTATTTGTGAAGTCAGACAATGATGTTAGACAAGACGGTCGGGCTCACGATTGTCATGCCCAAAAAGCTCTGGATGAAGTTGGGCTCTGTGCAGCCGGTCAAGCTCTTGCACACAACTCACCCATGAAGTTATAGCTCTTGAGCAATGGGCACAGTCACATGGAACCAAAAAGAGCCTTCCCCAAAACTGGAAGAGATTGTTCAAGATGTCTTGTGCTGAAGCATTAAAGGGAACCAACTAGCAGGATTTTCATGTATAATGTAAATCCAGTGCTATACTGGTGCTAGGATGCTGAATGTAACCATACCTTTTGTTGAGAGATTGGATTTTTTATTTCAGAAGTATGTGAAAGTAAAGTTCCAGCAATGCACTGCTATATGATTGACAGATGCAACAGGAAGGGAATATGTATTTCGGTTCTTGCTATCTATTCCCACTCCTGCGTCTGCCTGTGCTGGAATTACGTCTGACAGCCACAGGGAGAAGAAGGCCAGGCAGGCAGACAGGGGCAGGAATAGACAGCAAGTCCCTTCCTGTTGCACGTATCAATCAAATAGCAGTGCATTGCTGTAACTTTACTTGCACATATTTCTGAAATAGAACATCCAGTTTCTGAACAAAAGTTATGCTTAGATTCAGCATCCTAGTGCCAGTATAGTGAGTCACCCCGGGCTACGGGGTACTCAGTCCTGGGTCGTATATGTACGGGGATACTGTGTAATGGTTGTGTAACGGATGATGCACGGTTGCGTAACCCTGGAAATGCTTTTTAAAAAGGGATGATGTACAGGGGAGATGAAAGAGTTTATATTGTGACGCCACTTGCGGGTTGTGGTTATGGTAATGGAACCATCGCTGCACAGTGTTACCACTGGGATTGATGGTGGTGGCAGCCTGGATGATAGGCCCTCTGCAAGTAGGGCTGGGTCCCAGGGAGTGAATGGTGGGATCCGGCGCAGAAAGAAGGGAGACCACACAATGGGGATGTAGTGCAACTTCTATTTTTACTCCCAGTGGTGTTGAGTTCAGGCACTGAGGACGGCTGGTTCAGACCCCTGGTCCCTTTTGCCCCTGTGCCGATGTGTTGACCTGGTAGTCTCTTTCCCTGGCACCTCTCACTGGTGGGTGGGACCCCATAGCTTGGAGCGTTTGTGGGTCCCTTACTGTGCCGGCAGTCTCTTGTCTGTAGGGCAGGCAGTGCGAACCCTGTAGGGTCGGTGTTCTGTTCCGGTCCCTGGCTCAATCTTTACTACTGGTGCCCCCGGATTCTTGGGTCAGTGAAGGTCCCCTCACTGTGCAGGTATTTGTCAGGTTGCTCTGGTTCCAGGGGTACCTGGCTGTACCCTCCCTGAGAAACACTCTCCTACACCACTTGGGTCACCGTTACATGACCCCGTCTGGAGACACGTCTGTCCCCTTCAACTGTCACTACTGGACTCCCTGTCTGACTGTCTGTCCCCTCCCACCAGGTTTCATTCTAGTGGACTGGCTCCACCTCTGGGTGGCCATCCATTGGGTCCCAGACTAGTCAGTCATCCCTAATTGGGAGTGGGAAACTTGGGATGTTGTGTGTTTAGGTGGCACCGGCACTGGTCTTACAGGTCCCTGGGGGTAGGTCCTGCATCTTTGTCAGGATGCAGTACCTGAGGGGTTCAGGGGCGCTACCAGGGTCGGACTGGGGTGTGAGGGGCCTACCAGGGAAATTGCCTCTAGGGGCCCACACTATAGCTGCCATAAACGTTTTTTTTACGTGATCATTTTTGGCTTCTCTCAGTATAACGTGAGCCTTTTTGCAAACTCTACAGTGTGCAGAAGAGACCTGTATTGTGCCCTGCATATATATCACAGGATTTCTTATAGCATCTTATTTATTGTAGTTAATAATGTAATCTGTTATTTACAATCAGTCGCAGTTTCTTACATACGGACGTTTCTTGTCCTAGGAAAACCAGCGAGGACATCAGCCAAATAATATTCAAAGAGAAGCAAAATGTTATCCAGCATCTTCACATGGAAAAGATTACTAAAATGAATCCCCCTCTGCCGCCATCTATCCACCATATAGGGAAATCCCCTAGAAGGCTGGTTTCAGACTTCCGTGTTTTAGGTACGTGTGACATACGTTTTGAACACGGATGTCACACGTACCCATGTTACCCTATTGTGTACTCACACGGCCGTGTTTTCACACCGACCGTGTGGCCCCGCTATTTCACACAGAGACGTGTCCATTTTTTCTCCGGCAGCACGGGTGTCACACGGATCGCACACTGATGTAATCCGTGTGACAGGAACCGGAGAAAACACGGGTTTTTAAATAAAAAGATTTTCTATATTTACCTGTACCCAGCGATGCTGTCTCCGGCTCTGCTGCCTCCCGCTCCTGACCCACTCATTATTTTCATTGATTATTCACTGCAGTGAGCAGCTGGGAGCAGGGGCATTGCGGTGACAGCGCTGGAGACAGCATCGCCAAGGACATCGCGGATGCTGGGGACATCGCTAGTGACAGGTGAGTATCCTGTCAGCAGTGTGTGCAGGGACGTCCAGGAGGTCATCGGATTTCCCAATGAACTCTGATGACCTCCTGAGGACACTCCTGCGACAATTGCGCTACAGCCAGTGTCACGATGGTGACTTCCAGGGGTTCACGAGAGTTCATTGGGAACTCCGATGTCACTGCACAAACTGCTGTATACTCACCTGTCCTCGGCTGTGCTGTTCTCGGCAGTGCTCCGGCTTCCAAATCTTCGGGCAGTGAATAATGAATGAAAATAATGAGCGGGTGTTAGTAGCGGGATGCAACAGAGCAAAAGACAGCATTGCTGGATACAGGTAAATATAGAACATCTTTTCATTGCAGAGCCGTGTTTTACTCGGTACGTGTCACACATATGCAAACAGTGACACACGTGTAACACATGTATGACACACTTATGACCATAACCATGCGTTTGACTGGTACCTGATTAAACACGGACGTCTGAAATCAGCCTAAGGGTGTGTGCCCACGATCAGTGTTTGCAGCATGTTGGCTGTAGCATGATTCAGCTGCGTCGAAAACGCAGCATTGTACAGTACAAGCATAGTGGATAGATTTCTAGAAATCCCATGCCCACGGTTTCTTTTTTCCGCAGCAAACACTCACCTGCGGAGCGGTTTTCCAGACCATACCATGTCAATTATTTACTGTGTAAACGCATGTGTCCTCCGAAGGGAGAATACACGCAAAAGGACCACAGCACACTGAACCCTGATTGTGGGCACAGGCAACTAGTCTCCTGCGGAGGAGACTCGCGGCCCCACACGTCACAACCCGCTGCATGCAGGACACAGCGAGTCCTGATCATGGGCACATACCCTAAGGCGGGCTTTGAACACTACGACATCGCAGGTGCGATGTCGGTGGGGTCAAATTGAAAAGGACGCACTTCCGGCATCGCATGCAACATCGCAGTGTGTAAAGGCTCGATGATACGATTAACGAGCGCAAAAGCGTCGTAATCGTATCATCGGTGCAGCGTCGGCGTAATCCATAATTACGCTGACGCGACAGTCCGATGTTGTTCCTCGCTCCTGTGGCAGCACACATCGCTGTGTGTGAAGCCGCAGGAGCGAGGAACATCTCCTACCGGCGTCACTGCGGCTTCCGTAGGATATGCGGAAGGAAGGAGGTGGGCGGGATGTTTACATCCTGCTCATCTCCGCCCCTCCGCTCCTATTGGCCGCCTGCCGTGTGACGTCGCAGTGACGCCGCACGACCCGCCCCCTTAACAAGGGGGCAGGTCGCCGGCCAGAGCGACGGTCGCAGGACAGGTGAGTCCATGTGAAGCTGCCGTAGCGATAATGTTCGCTACGGCAGCTATCACAAGGATATCTCTGCTGCGACGGGGGCGGGGACTATCGCGCTCGGCATCGCAGCATCGCCTTGCGATATCGCAGCGTGCAAAGTACCCCATAGTCAGTATGTGGTGGTGTGAAGCATTACTACCCAATACACTTTCAAGTTGGAGACTCTGGTGAATATTTGTCTTCACTATGGTTTCCAAATAAGTCTTACATGTTGGATAAACCCTTCACTAGTCCTGTGTATTCTGACAACACTGCTCTATAGGCAGACCTATTTATACTGAGGCCTCTCCTGTACCATCTTCCATAAAGAGGCCCCCTGAAGAGTAATTACATATAGCCTAAGAGAATAAACACTGGGAGGGGTGAGGGGGGGGCTACAGGATAATGACACTGGAGGGGTACAGGACACTGATACTAAGGGTATGTGATAATGACACTTGATACGCGGTACAGGATAAGACACTTGGGGTACAAGATAATTACTCTGGACACTCTGTTCTTTTCCTCACCACCCAGGTTTTCTATGTTCTGATAGCCATCTTGTCTTCAGCACCCAGCTTTCCCATAATATCAGAGAATGGGAAAACTGGGAACTGGGGACAAAATGGATATTAGAACATAGAAAAGGCTTGGTGATTAGGAAAATAGCCTCTTTCTTTCAGCTCAGTACCCAGCTTTCCCCTTCCCATCCCATGTCTGCTGCTATCCCTCTCTCCCTAATCCCTACTGATATATGGTTACTGTGTAGACTTCACTCATGTCATGCAGCAGGGACTGATGCACACACCCAGCACCCCCCAAATGACACACACCCTGCACCCTCATGACCTGCATATCTTAGACAGACTGGCTGTACCCCACATTACCCCTCTCTCAAACACACTGAAACCCCATGTACTACACATAGTATCCCTTAACACCCCTCTGTCACAGTCTGGACCCCTCATATGCCATTTACCCTGCACCCCTTCCTCAATCATCCCTCATACCGGGCACATCTTCCTCGGTCGGCCGCTCCTGCCCGGCTCCTCCCACACAGTCATATGAGCATGACATCACCGCAGGTCCTGCTGATCCACCACTGAATGCATTTTCTTCTTCTCAGAAGCAGCTTCTGTTCTGCCCCTGCCGCGCTGCTGCTCATAAGCTCCGGGCGCCCCTCCAAGTCAGGAAAGCCCCCCCCCTGTAGTTACTGGCAGTGTCATAATGTGACTGCTGTTGCAGTGCTGCATACAGTGTTATCACTTACGGCAGCGGCCCGGCGGTCTACAGAGCCACGGCTGCAGGAGATGTTAATACACTCGGCGGGGGCCCCTGCAGGGGAAAGCTTAGATTGTAAACAAGGTCGGGGCATACCGCTACCCCGGCATGCCAGACCGATGCTGGGCGCTACAATAGCACTGGCTTTACTTTATACATGAAAATCCTGCTGGCTGGTTCCCGTTAAGATTCTCTTTACTGGAACTTAAGTGTGAACACCTGAAAAATAATCCCATAGCATTATCCCTCCTCCAAACTGTACAGTTGACACAATTCAGTCAGGCAATGTTCTCCTGGCACTCACCAAATCCAGACTCCATCAGTCGCCATATTAATAAAATGGCACTTCAATCTCAGCAGAACACATTTACAGTGTCAGAGTCTTGTGATGGCCGCTTTCTCCATTCAATTGGGTGCTTGGCATTGTGATGTATGGCTGCAGCTGCTTGGCCATGAAGCTGCCGGCGGGCGCAGAGTTTGTGCTGATGTTCCCAGCGGAGGTCTGAAGTCAGAGCGTTGGTGATTTTTCTGCCCTCTGTGACCCCATTCTAACTTTGCATGGCCTGTATTTCTGAGATGCTGCGGTTCCTTTTACTTTTCAACATGATCACTCACAGTTGATCGGAGGAAATCTAAGAAGGCATTTTATAAACTGACTTGTTACAATGGTGGCGTTTTATTAAAGGACCAGTCTTGATTTCAGTCAGCTCCTAAGAACGAGAGTCTGTCACACGTTTTTAAAGGAACACGACATGGCGAGGTGTCTTATTTTATACACCTGTGGCAATGTGACTGAATGGAAACACCTGAATACAAACATTAAGATGCGTGTCCCAATACTTTTCTACATGTAGTGTATATTACATGTAAATGATTGGGTCCTGCAAAATCATTTTGGCAAGGAGAAGTTCACAGTTGGGCTTGGATGAGGAGGGGGGGGGGGGGGGGGAGGGATGAACGGTATTAAAAACAAGTTGGTCATTTGGACATTGAAAGGAAAAGATATAGGAATTAACAGATGAAAACTGGCTTGGGTAAAAGCTTTCCTCCATCCAGGCCGGGCCATTCTCCAAACACATGCAGACAATGATTTCCAGCAATGGATTACTTTTCACTGGCACAATTCAGAATCTTGTGGCCGACGAGGCAACAAAAATGCAAAAAGGTTCTGTTTTTCGTAGTACTGTTATCTGTTCACTTGGTTTCACTGTTGCAATCCCCCAGTAATTATACACCCCCTGTCCATGTTGGCTATAGAGCAGCCATCCTCAACCTGTGACTCGTGATGTGTGGCTCATGGCTGTTTTCCAGCTTGGTGCATTAGCACCAGGTCTTTTAAATTGCTATTGTCACGCCCCAGGAGCGCTGATCCTGTTTGGGGACGCCACAGTTTTCCTTCAGCAGGACAACAGGTAGGTTGGGTTTTACTATCTTAGTCATAACGCCACTCTCGGTTTTGCGGTCAGGGGTGGGTGACCGCCACTGCAGTTTAACGAGTATCTGGGACTGAAGGACTTTGCAGTTAGATGCTGTGGCATCCCGAGAGTGAGGCTGGCCCCAGATGCTCGGGTGTGTGTGTGGGGAACGACAGGTCGCAGAATAACTCAAACATAGTCTGAGGTGTCTTAACTTGTTTACTCACTATTTTCTGGTTGGCGAGATACCCGGGCGATGCTGAGATTATACCAGGTGGAACCAGGAACTCCTTCAGGCCGAATTGAGGGTAGCCGCTAGCTCGCCTTCCTAGCATTCCTTTTCTTTGGGATAACCCCTGTCTTGCGGTACCGTGGGGTCTATCCAGGGAAGTCGCAACTGCCTTTTCTCCCCTTTCTGGCCCTTTTTGCCGACAGCGTGAACCTTGGTGAGATGGCTTCTGGCACTGGCCCCTTATGGGTCCCCTTGTTGCTGCTGAGGCTCGGACTCTGTGTTTGGCGAGGTACCTCCAGTACCCTCACCGGCAGGTTTAGCAGCTAGTTACACTTGAGGCTGCTCTAGGGACCCGTTTCCCTGTGCGTGCCTGGATACCAGGACTCCCCATACTTGGCCACCTCTCTGCAGGTGTCTTTCTGGCTGACTCACAGGTACCCGTTCTCCCCCGCCAACAGCTACTACACTTGCAGGGTCTCACTAGTGTCTCTGCACTTCACTAGCAGATTGGCTTGCTCCACTTCCTTTTCTTACTGCCACTGCAACCTAGTTCCCAGCCTCTCCACTCCACCCCTTGACAAGAATTGTAAGCCGGGAATTTACCTGGAAGCACTGTCCCAGCATGGGTGCAGTACTCAGTGGTGCCTGACCAGGTCTGGGGCGCCACACTATGAAGAGCAGGCCTCCAGATGGTGACTTTTGTGAGTAGCCCCACAAAGAAGTCTGATCTCACTGGGGGTGGGGGGGTTGTGGAAACCCCTGGAACTTGGTATACTGCCTCGGTGTGACTTCTGTGGAAAATCTTTATTATACGGGTAATGGGGGCTTTGGGTATCACTACAGTGAGGGGGGCAGGAGCTGGATGTGGCTCGCGACCCTGTCTAAAACCTAAATGTGGCTCTAAAGGTCCAAAAGGTTGGAGATCTCTGCAATCAAGGGTGTAACTAAACAAAAACACAGGTAACGTAGGATGGTTACTATGTATCACATCAAAAACATACATCCCAGCAAATTAAAACACTCGCAAAATCCACTCATCTGGCATCAGTGGATAAACAAAGTATTGATGACTCTTAGTACGTCCTGATGCAATGTAACGTACCAGAATAATCCACCTGTGGCAGATTATTGGGTGCTAGACTATTTTGAACCCCCACTGCCGGCCCCATCAGAACAGACTGGACTGTTCTTGGATACAGAAGTCATGTGTGTGATATATGGAGTGATGGATGCATAAAACATCTGCAGGCGCACAGCTGTGGGAAATAGGTGGGGAGGAGGGTCGGGGAGTGGGGGTGCTTAGGAGTATCACAGTAATCAAATATATTATGTGTATGGGGATACGGCGTGTAGGGTCTGTCTATGAATCAACAGGTGGAACATATTTTTCCTGTATTATGTTATTATATGCTGTGTGAATTCTAGAGCTATTACACCAGCAATTAGGATATTCCAGCACTAGTGGGGTCATTACAGAGATACTTTGGATAGTAAAGTAGTAGGAAGGAAATAGGAGTAATAGGGTATTACAGTAGTAGTGTTATAACAGTATGAGTGATAATACAGTGGTGGGATGGTTACTATACAAGTTTAAGGGATAATACAGCACTAGTAGGTATAATCATTAAGAATAGTCCATGAATTTTAACTTTATGATAACATTTTAAAAGAAGTTGTCATGATATATGTAGTTTTCTCCATCCCATATTTTTGTATAAGATGCCATGTGATGTATTTTACCTTCTCTCTGTATTTGCTGTAGTACTATGTCTTGTGATGTAAGTGACCATACCTTCCCCCCAGCATGTATCATATTGCAATCAGGCTTCAGCAGTAGCTATTGTCATTGATTTGGTGGGGGTTGCATATATATATATATATATATATATATATATATATATATATATATATATATATATATATTCTTCTCAGCATGGGACTTCTCCAATCTACAACTTGGTAAACAGAACAGAGCCAGCAGTCTAAAGGTCCAGTCACACTAAGCAACTTACCAGCGATCCCAACAACGATAGGGATCGCTGGTAAGTTGCTAGGAGGTTGCTGGTGAGATGTCACACTGCGACGCTCCAGCGATCCCACCAGCAACCTGACCTGGCAGGGATCGCTGGAGCGTCGCTACACAAGTTGCTGGTGAGCTCACCAGCAACCAGTGACCAGCCCCCAGCGCCGCGTGGAAGATGCTGCGCTTGGTAACTAAGGTAAATATCGGGTAACCAACCCGATATTTACCTTGGTTACCACCGCACGGAGCTACACGTGCAGAGAGCAGGGAGCAGCGCACACTGAGCGCTGGCTCCTTGCTCTCCTAGTTACAGCACACATCGGGTTAATTACCCGATGTGTGCTGCAGCTAAATGTGCACAGAGCAGGGAGCAGCGCACAATGCTTAGCGCTGGCTCCCTGCTCTCCTAGTTACAGCACACATCAGGTTAATTAACCCGATGTGTGCTGCAGCTACATGTGCACAGAGCAGGAGCCGGCACTGACAGTGAGAGCGGCGGAGGCTGGTAACAAAGGTAAATATCGGGTAACCAAGGACAGGGCTTCTTGGTTACCCGATGTTTACATTGGTTACCAGCCTCCGCAGAAGCCGGCTCCTGCTGCCTGCACATTTAGTTGTTGCTGTCTCGCTGTCACACACAGCGATCTGTGCTTCACAGCGGGACAGCAACAACTAAAAAATGGCCCAGGACATTCAGCAACAGCCAACGACCTCACAGCAGGGGCCAGGTTGTTGCTGGATGTCACACACAGCAACATCGCTAGCAACGTCACAAAAGTTGTTCGTTAGCAGCGATGTTGCTAGCGATGTTGCTTAGTGTGACGGGGCCTTTAAGTCCATTCATGCATCAAATGGCCAGGGGGAGGTGTGCCCACCTAAGGGGCTGATCTCAGGAGAGAAGAACATGTTAGTTCAGTTAGTTGGAGCTCGGCTGGAGAAGGATGAGGACCTATAGCTGAGGCTGGATCCTGGGGTCTGTGTATGTGGACTGTTACAGACTGGAGATCCGCGGCCACGTGGGATTGTGTTTTGTTGTTCACCTGTTGGACTCAAGGAACTCATAAGGACCATTGCCCTAATTCTCCTGGCATCGGAATACCAGGCGGTGCCCCTGGATCTTTTTGGTTTTTCTGTTGTGGACTCCTTGCAGATTTGAAGGATTTATATTTATGTTTGCTGCTTTATCTTTGTGGTTCCAATAAAGCCCTTTGGATTGTTCCTTGGCCTGGCGTCCCTCACTGCTCTGTTGCATACCCCGTCACAGTTGTCCCTTACAGAACAGTCCCTTCCTAACTTGACGGCTGGATTGAAGTCAGTCTGGGAGGTCAGTATGAAGTGGTTTTTATGTTGAGCAAGGTTTAGTCTATGAGAAGTCTGCAGTGTTGTGCAAGCCTTCAGGATTGATTCCTTGAAGATTTTTTTTTTGCAGAGGAAAAAAAAAAAAAAAAAAAAAAAAATATAAATAAAAGTGCAGCATGTCAATTCTTTCTGCCTTTTTCCTTGTGTTTTCAGCATTGAATGCAATGGGGGGACCCAAAAAAAAAAACAAACCCCACCACAAACGACACACCACTTGGCAAAACCACACATTTTTACCACAGTGTTTTTCCTGCCAGAGCAAGCTGATTGTCTGCAACTCAATTTGTGTTCACATAGCCTAAGCGCAATGGAGGGCTCTGTGTGAATGACGCAGGACGTCTCATGCACACGACGCTGGGCAGGAGGACGGCGATCGCACAAGATGCAGGTGGCGCCGGACCAAGAGCAACGTCGTCCCCAGGAGAGTATTATAAAAAGGTATTTTGTACGTTATACACAGAGCGGCCGGGGCTCTTATATACAGTATTCTAGAAAGCTGTTTATAGGGGCTTACTGGTTGTGGCCGCAGCTCATGAGGAAAAACCTGGTGACAGGTTCCCTTTAAAAATGATTGCTTGTCGGCATAAAGTTTCACCATGTAATAAGTCGCTGCCATATCGTAATACATGCTTTTATGAACAAATAGCAACTTTTTAATGACTGCAAAAAATCTTTCGAGTGAACATTTGCTTGGGTAATAATGAGCTTGTACGCACGATAATGACAAGATAACTATTCTATAGTTAATCCAGATTATTAAAAAAATATTCCTGTCTAATGGGGACTTTAGTGATAATCTACTGCTAAGTAATCAGTGATTTTATCATTACAGGACTACTTGGCATGCTACAGGTAGTCCAGCATACTTATGAGCTCTGTAAAAGGCTGGAGTCACACTTGCAAGAGACTCGCACGAGTCTCGCATCACATGACCCGGCAGCCGAACACTCTTCGGACAGGAGAGTCACAGCTGCATAGAAATATATGCAGCCGACCCACTCCTGTCA
This sequence comes from Anomaloglossus baeobatrachus, assembly GCF_048569485.1. NCBI lineage: Eukaryota > Metazoa > Chordata > Amphibia > Anura > Aromobatidae > Anomaloglossus > Anomaloglossus baeobatrachus. The sequence goes on along the minus strand of NC_134356.1, from coordinate 19,005,665 downwards.
GGAGAGTGTTCGGCTGCAGGGTGATGCGATGCGAGACTCTCGCAAGTGTGACTCCGGCCTAACTGCTAGATCTGCAGCAGAGAAAACATTGATTTTATCAAAATGACAGCAAGCAGCCCAGTAAGGCTATGTCCGCACTTTGCGTCGTCCTATTTGCAGTTCAAAACACATATTTTGGCAGAAATTGCTTTTGCCAAAGTTGCTTTTGACCATCAAAACGCGATATACGCGTGCGTATTTACCGCGTTTTAAGCGCTTTTTCATTGCTTAAACCTAGATGCGTTTTGATTACAAAGACACTACTAAATGAAGTTTCAACATACAAACACTATTAAAAAAAAAGGGGAAAAAAAAATACACAAAATTTATTAAATCATAACGAAAAGAGAAATTTAATATAACTATAGCGGTTTTATACTATATATGGCTAAAATATCAATACATTTTTGATTTTCATTACTTTGTCGGACTATGTGTGTGTGTAAAGGGACATATAATTCCATTATTTTGATGTCAGAAAAGCATGCATTTTGGTAGTACAAAACGCATCGTTTCTGCAGCTAAAAAGCAGGTAAAACGCTGGAATTTTGATGTTGCTGCTTTTTGCTACTTCTCATTGACTTCAATGTTAACAAAACGCAGCCCAAATGGCAAACACAATTGACATGCTGCTTCTTTGAACGCAGAGTTTTTGGCCAAAACTATGCAAATTAAACGCAGCATTTAGAACTGCAAAGTGCGGACAAGATATCCCCATTTTCCATAGACTTTGCTGGAAAATCAAAACGCATGCATTTTGGCATGAAAACGCTCCAGTTCAATACTGACCTGAAAAGCAGCTGAAATGCAGGTGGAAACGCAAAGTGCGGACACAGCCTAAGTGACGCATCGCTGGAATCAGGGTCTGTCTCTACATCATGCTGCTCTCAGATGAGGCAGCAAAAACTTGGTGACAGATTCTTTTAAGGCTGCACACGCCGCATTTTTTGTATGTTTTTGCTTGCAGATTTTAAGTCTATATGCAAGGGAAAATACATCCCAGGAAAATCTATGAGAATCCTGAAGTGCTGTGCACACGTTGCAGATTATCTGCACCTGAAACTGCATCTCTAGGCAGGAAAAATGCTGTAGACGAGAGGCACTTTTTTTTTTACTGCGTCTTTCAGTTTTTCAATGCTTTTTTGATTTTTTTTATGCATTGAGAGGAAAAATGCAGAAAACATTGACATGTCCATTGTTTGTCTTTTTTTCTGCACAACAAAGGCAAACAACAGACATGTCAATTGTTTTTGCATTTTTCCTCAATGCAAAAAAAACAAAAAAACAAACGCATTGAAAAACGTAGACACAGCAAAAAAAAAAAAAAAAAAAAAAAAAAAAAGCATCTCGTCTACAGCATCTCTCCTGCCTAGAGATGCAGTTTAAGGTGCAAATAATCTGCAACATGGGAACATACCCTTAAATCTACAGGATGTCAATTCTTTCAGCTTTTTTGGGGGAAAAATCTGGAGGGAAAAAAAAAAAATAAATAAATAAAAATCATCAAAGCCACACCGAAAACACTTTTTGCTGATGTGTTTTTCCTGCCAAGAGACAGAAATTTCTGCAAATACTGCGCATCCGCCACGACCGGGACTCCATTGGGACTTCCCTTATGTATGGCGCATATAAAAACCTTACAAGTTACACACATATCACGCACCCCCCCCTCCCAAGGAAGCCATACGCGAAACGTGCGTTGGGGGTCGGTGATTCGCTGACCAGGTGCAGGGTGTATAATGGGTAAGGAGGAGAAGATTCTCTAAGGCCTCTGCCACACTCATGTGAAATTCACGCACGGGCCGAGAGACACATATTTCCCCTGCGTGTTGCGTGCAGGTAAGTACGTGTCTCTGGTATGTGCGAGCCACGTGTGTTCTACGTGTGCTATCCGCGATAGCACACGTAGAACCGGTAATTTACATACTCACCTGGTCCTTCCTGCTGTCCGTGGTGCTGATCTTCGGCTCCAGCCCTCCCGTCTCCCTGCTGCTGCTGCTGCCGCCAGGCAGTGAAGTGAATATTAAATGAGAATAATGAGCGGCGGTCGGCAGCAAGAGGCAGCAGCGGCAGAGACAGGAGGGCTGGAGAAGGTGAGTTAATGTTTTTTTTTTTTTTTTCACTGACACGTGTGTTTTCTCCGGCGCGTGTCACACGGGACCGCATCCACACTACACCCGTGTGGTACAAGTGCGGGCCGTGTGACACCCGTGCTGCGGGAGAATACACTGACATGTCAGCGTTTAGAAAAACGCACACACGTACAAGCGCACACGGACACACGTTCCGTGTGGTTTTACGTGTGTGTGCCTGCTACAATAGGGTAGCATTGCTTAACGTGTCTCCGTGCCGCCGGTACGTGTAAAAAATGACAAACACGTGCCGGCGGCACGGATATGTGTCGCAGGTCTAACATTGTATTTTTACCACTCATTGTCCTTAGTTTTGGGGTAATCCATGTGACCATTATGGCCATCTTAGGATCATGTATAGAATGAGCAGTAGCTTTACTAGGTATAGATAATATACGTTGCATTTAATGATATGCTCTGTTTTTCCCTGCCCTTATTATTGTATATGTGTCATGTGTTGTATTTACAGTATGTGATCCACACTTGTACCTCCATATGAATTTGTATATCACTTATATATTTAAAGATATTCTTAAAAAGATATTTTTCTATGATCTAATGAAATTTCTACTATATTGATAATGGATTTTGAACTCAATTTTCATATAGCATATATACCCTTAAATCTCCAGGTCAATTCTTTCAGCGTTTTTTTTTTTCTTTGCTGCAGATTTCACTCATACTAATGTGTGGGGAAAATCTGCAGCAAAAAAAAAAAAAAACACAAAACAAAAAACCACATCAAAACTGCACTGAAAACACTTTTTGCTGATGTGTTTTTCCTGCCAAGAGACAGAATTTTCTTCAACAAATACTTAACCTGTTCACATACCCAACAGGAGTAAGATGTATGTATTAGTAGTGCTAAAGTTTAATATAAGTAACATGAATATTATCAGGGAGTGTAACTGTAATAAGTATAATAGCAGTAGATAGCAGCAGCACTAGGGAAAATAACTGTAGTATTAGTAACACAAGGAAAGAAATAGAAATACAGAGTATAACAGTAATAAATAGTATCAGGGAAGATACATGTATAATAACAGGACATTTAAGTTACACAATAAGTAAATATTAGTACTAGAGATAATACATGACTAGAATACTATGTGTAATAACAATGGTAGTATATTTACCATCAGTTTCATCAGAGAATATAAAACTAATAATACCATAATCATAGGAACAAATAGTATAAAGGAATAACAAGTGTAGTTTTATAGTATTACCAGGAAAAGTAACTAAGTACAAAAGTAACATAACAGTACAAGTGTAAATAATAATAATAATAATAATAATAATAATAATAATAATAATAATAATAATAATAATAATAATAAAAAAGCCAGGGAGCGTATAAATAATGACAGGATATAATAAAAGTGCCAAGACTATAATAAAGCATAAAATAGTCGGACCAGCAGTGTAATAAGGCTCATTAGTGGTAACAGGAATGCAATAAGGCATGTAATAGTGGTACCAGGACTATAATAAGGCATGTAATAGTGGTACCAGTAGTATAATAAGGCATATAATAGTGGTACCTGGACTATAATAAGCCATATAATAGTAAGGCATGTAATAGTGGTACCAGTAGTATAATAAGGCATATAATAGTAAGGCATGTAATAGTGGTACCAGTAGTATAATAAGGCATATAATAGTGGTACCTGGACTATAATAAGCCATATAATAGTAAGGCATGTAATAGTGGTACCAGTAGTATAATAAGGCATATAATAGTGGTACCAGTAGTATAATAAGGCATGTAATAGTGGTACCAGTAGTATAATAAGGCATATAATAGTGGTACCAGTAGTATAATAAGGCATGTAATAGTGGTACCAGTAGTATAATAAGGCATGTAATAGTGGTACCAGTAGTATAAGACATGTAATGGTGGTACCAAGACTATAATACCATATAATAGTGGTACCAGGAGTATAATAAGGAATATAATAGTGGTGCCAGGAGTATAATAAGGAATATAATAGTGGTACCAGTAGTATAATAAGGAATATAATAGTGGTACCAGGACTATAATAAGGCATATAATAGTGGTGCCAGGAGTGTAACTGTAGTAATACCAGTATAGAATGGCAGCATCAGTATACCCAGTGCTATCGGTCCCCAGCCCTTACCGTGGCCGGGGAGGAGTAGGTTCCCAGCCCCAGCAGGGGGACGCTGTTGCCGTCGCTCAGGCGGACCCGATGCTTCTCCGCAGTCAGCTCCATGCTGAAATCCTGACTGAGAAAGTCGCACCGGGCAGCCCATAAGTGGCGCTGAGGAGCAGGGCGGGCACCGGGGGAGGACACCGGGAGGAGCAGGGGGGCATAAATCGAGGAGACCCCTGAGTGGCGCTGCTATAGCCCATCATTGCTCCAGCGGCACTTAGTCGCCAAATTAGCGCTATATGTACTAAATGTATTAAAGGGGGTTTCCATTGTTAACTTTTAACAAGAGGACACTCCGGGCTCCCAGAGCAGGTCGCAGCTGCCTCTCCACAGGCGTCAGTGACGCATCTGTAATAGCGGAGACCGCGGGCTGAGGTAAAGTAACGGGCGGGAGCGCTCAGCGCGCGCCTCAGGAGCTGCCAGCCAATAGGAAGCCTGTTACTGGCAGACACCTGCGTGCGCTGAAGTAGAGAAGCAGCTGATTGGTTGGTTTTGGCGGGCTGTACGGACCTGTGGGAGAAGGAGAGTGGTCCATGACATGAAGTGACCAGTGGTGAGCAGGTACAGATCCCTCCGCGCCGCATATTAGCGCCCACCGCCATGTCAGCCGCTCTAAAGGGTACACGTGAGGTAATGACTGTTAGGGAAGAAAAAGGCACTGATATTCTTGCATAAGGGCCATTATAACGAGAGGGAGGGAGGGGGTACTAAGGAGCACTATGACCATGTGAAGGTTAAGTTCACACATTCAGTATTTGGTGACTTTTTATTTCAGTATATAAGGCCATGTGCACACGTTCAGTAGTTGGGGAGTTTTTTAACTCTCTATTTGTAGCCAAAACTATGAGTGGATAAAAAAAATGAGCGGACACTACCATGCTCGGGTACTCATGACTAGTGATGGATGGGTGAGCACTACCATGCTCGGGTACTCATGACTAGTGATGGATGGGTGAGCACTACCATGCTCGGGTACTCATGACTAGTGATGGATGGGTGAGCACTACCATGTTCGGGTACTCATGATTAGTGATGGGTGAGCACAACCATGCTCGGGTACTTGTAACTGGTGATGGGTGAGCACTACCATGCTCGGGTACTTGTAACTGGTGATGAGTGAGCACTACCATGCTCGGCTACTCATGACTAGTGATGGATGGGTGAGCACTACCATGTTCGGGTACTCATGATTAGTGATGGGTGAGCACAACCATGCTCGGGTACTTGTAACTGGTGATGGGTGAGCACTACCATGCTCGGGTACTTGTAACTGGTGATGGGTGAGCACCACCATGCTCGGGTACTTGTAACTGGTGATGGGTGAGCACTACCATGCTCGGGTACTTGTAACTGGTGATGGGTGAGCACTATCATGCTCGGGTACTTGTAGCTGGTGATGGGTGAGCACTATCATGCTCGGGTACTTGTAACTGGTGATGGGTAAGCACTACCATGCTCGGGTACTTGTAACTGGTGATGGGTAAGCACTACCATGCTCGGGTACTTGTAACTGGTGATGGGTAAGCACTACCATGCTCGGGTACTTGTAACTGGTGATGGGTGAGCACTACCATGCTCGGGTACTTGTAACTGGTGATGGGTGAGCACTACCATGCTCGGGTACTTGTAACTGGTGATGGGTGAGCACTACCATGCTCGGGTACTTGTAACTGGTGATGGGTGAGCACTACCATGCTCGGGTACTTGTAACTGGTGATGGGTGAGCACTACCATGCTCGGGTACTTGTAACTGGTGATGGGTGAGCACTACCATGCTCGGGTACTTGCAACTGGTGATGGGTGAGCACAACCATGCTCGGGTACTTGTAACTGGTGATGGGTGAGCACTACCATGCTCGGGTACTTGTAACTGGTGATGGGTGAGCACTACCATGCTCGGGTACTTGTAACTGGTGATGGGTGAGCACCACCATGCTCGGTACTCTTAACGAGCAGTTAGACGCTTGGATGAGTGAGACTCGAGTACCTGAGTATAATGGAAGTCAATTGGTATAATGGAAATCATTGTTCTGGAAGATTTCCTGGAAAAAATGCTTGAGTCCCTCATTGACTTCCATTATACTAGGAATTTGAGTTGTGCCCATCTGAGCATCCAACTGCTCTTAAAGGGAACCTGTCAGGTGCAATATGCACCCAGAACCACGAGTAGTTCTGGGTGTATATTGCTATTCCCTGCCTAACCGTCCCTGCATACACTCGCATAGATAACAAGATCTTTAGAAAAAGTATTTCTAAAGATCTTTTACCGTATGCTAATGAGCGAGGGCACTAGCTCCATGGGCGTTAGTTCCCCGGCCAGTTGCCCCTCATTATCATGTTGGTGCGTCCCTGTGGATGTGCTTACGTGCTAAAGAATACGCAGCGTCACAGGATGACCTCACCTCTCTGCCGCCATCGCTGGATTTCGGCTCTTTGCGCATGATCTCGGAGTTTGGGCCATGCGCACTACTTCACTTTGAAGCCAGGAGGCGTACACCCGGCTTCATAGTGCGCATGACCCAAACTCCGGGGTCATGCGCACTGAGCCGAAATCCCCCGTCGGACGTGATGGCGGCGAACAGGTGAGAGATCATCCTCTGACACTGCGTATTCATTAGCATGATTGCACGCCCACAGAGACGTACTAACATGCTAATGAGGGGCGACTGGCCGGGGAACTAACGCTCACAGGGCTACTGCCCTCGCTCATTAGCATACAGTAAAAGATCTTTAGAAATACTTTTTCTAAAGATCTCTTTATCTATGCTAGTGTATACAGGGACGGTTAGGCAGGGATTGCAATATGCACCCAGAACTGCTTGTGGTTCCCTTTAATGAGTACTGAGCATGGTAGTCCTCGCTCATCACCAATTGTGTAGTTAAAATAAACCTGGTGATAATATTTTCCGAGCAGAATGGAGGAATGTAGGAAGAAGTGCCATGTGTAGTTAGATGAGGAGAACTACAGCCCTCGGACTGGACGTTGCAGCCTGACGCTTGGGAACATCAGCGTTTGCTGGAAAAGACTTGATCGTAGTTATACACATGAAACTTTTTAAAAGTGTAAAATAGCCTGCACAGGTGCATCATTGATGCTTGTAAAGGTATTATTGCGACCTCATCACACTCCTCCAATGCCACTCAGAGATTGACAGTACCATCTAAGGGGTTAAAGGGAACCGGTCACCTAGAATATGCGTTCTGACCTATCAGCAGACGCATGTGTGCCCTAATTACACCTCCCTACCCATCCCTGTGCTGTAAAATTGTATAATATGAAAGTAATAAACGTTTTATTACTTCATATTTCGTATGTAAATAGGGAATGTGGTCACAGGGGCGGCGCCTTGTCCTATGGACGTCTGCATATTTCCGTTGTTTCACGCCCCTGTGTGCGTGATACCATGGAGTGACGTCCCCGTCGTTCATTCTATCCTGCGAGCAATGCAGCAGGCTTCTCTTCCGGGTTCTCCTTGTCAGTTTCAGATGCGCACTGCGCATGCACACTGCGCGTCTGAAGCCGGCGATTGAAAACCCGGAAAAGAAGCCTGCTGCAATGCGCCCAGGATAGAATGAACGACTGGGACGTCGCTACATGGTATCATGCCCACAGGGGTGTGATACCACGGAAATATGCAGACGTCTATAGGGCAAGGCGCCGCCCCTGTGACCACATTCCCTGCTATTTACATACGAAATATGGTAATAAAACGTTTATTACTTTCATATTATACAATTTTACAGCACAGGGATGGGTAGGGAGGTGTACTTATGGCACACATGCGTCTGCTGATAGGTCAGAACGTATAATCTAGGTTACAGGTTCCCTTTAAACAGCTCTAATTGGCATAAGCTCTGTTCGCTGCCATTAGTGGCAGATGTTGTATGTATTACACAGCTGGCATCAGTGAGTGAGTCCACTCCATTTCCCTGATGTAAGACGCAACACTACCTCCTACGTTGGGGTAATATTTGCCTGCCAAATGCTATCTCGGTATCAGTTTTCTGGAAACAGAAAACACTATGGAAAGGAAGCGCAAATAGGGTCTTTCCTGGGTATACACCAGGTTATTAAAAGGTAACAAACTCCCCTAATAGGGTTGTGGTAGTCACAACACCTATACTCGCGTAGAAGATTTGACGAACAGCCGCAGCCCAAAAGAGAGACAATGCGTGTAATATGGCGAGAAGTAGGGTTTATGCCGCGCTATCACCAGGATATAATGATTAATTCATCTATTCTTGTACAGGTCTATGCGTTTCAGAGATCGCAGTCTTCTTCATCAGGACAATCAAGACAAAATGAACATTTTCAATAAAACAGCCTCGGCGCTGTTTTTATTGAAGACCAGTCATGAAATCAATCAGCGTGCGCAAAGTCTGTGGCAAAGCTAGCTCAAAATTTCAAGCGGGAGGCAGGTCACTGAAAATGCAGCGACCTGTTGGTCAAACATCACTTGCTTATGGAGCTGCTGGGGCAGAAGACCCATTGCACAGTCACATCCATGTGCACCGAAATCTCATTACCAGAAAACGCCAAATGAGGTTAAAGAACAAAAAGTGGATTTCTTCACCAAGGGTATCAGTTTATTCTGTATAAAAGCGCAATTATAGCCATGTATTTACATTATAAATCATTACTGACTGGTTCTCTATAACCCGTTCACAACCAAGGATGTACCTGTACGTCCTTGGTTGTGTCTGTCTTTTAAATGCGGCCTGCGTGTCAAGCTCACATTATTCCTTGCATTTGTCTGCTGATCCGATCAGCAGACATGGGCAGCTAACAGGCGCAGATGGATCGTTGATCCACCTCTGCCTGTTCACACCTTAGAACACACTGTCAAACGCTAACAGTGCGATCTAAAGTGCTTTGACAAGGATTGCGCTGTTCCTCGCCACCATCGGCGACTTTGTGACGCAATCATGCGGCGCATATGTGTTGGCATGGTAGTGTGGGTTGAGATGATGACCCCTGTTGCTGCCATGGTGTGTTTTCTGTGATTGCGGTCACATCGCCGACACTCAGTGACAAAGCATTTCTCCTAATCAATGCTTGAGCATGGACTGTGCAGCCATATAGTCCCCTGGGGGGACTAAAAAAAAAAAATGAATAAAACAATTTTAAAAAATATGAAAAAAACCCCTAAAAGTTCAAATCACCCTCCTTTTGCCCCATTGAAAATAAATAAAAAAAAAAATGGTATAATTAAAACAGTCAGCTCAAAATGCAAAAAAAGCAATCACTAAGCCCCAGAACCCAAAAAAATAAGAATGGTCTTGTAAAATAGTGACAAAAGTGCAATTTTCTTTTCTTTTTTTTTTTTTTTTTTTTTTTTTTTTTTATACTAAAAACTTGTGCTGACCCTAGCAATCATAATACCAGGTCAGATTTACTATATAGTGAACATGGTAAAAAAAAAACAATTTTTTTTTTTGCAATTTCACCACACTTGGAATTTTTTTCCTGTTTTTCAGTACAATATGGTGCAGAAGGAATGCGTTCATTCAAAAGTACAACTTGAACCACAAAAGACAAGCCCTCACATGGCTATATTGACTGAACAATAAAAAAGTTATGGCTCTTGGAAGAAAAACAAAAAACGAAAATCGCCGAGGGGTTAAAGGGTTAGAGTATCTGTTCAGAAAATTCATGCTGCCCAAGATATGGGCAAAAGGGTATGTTTAAGTCCGGTGTCCTACTTGCGATTGCCTCTCGTGAGTTTCGCGGTGCATCACACATCACGAACTCACACTCTGCTCACAGGAGCAAGTCGGCTGCATAGATGTGCATGCAACCGACCCGCTCCTGTGAGAAGAGTGTGAGTTTGTGACGGGTGATGCACCGCGAAACCCGCGCGAGATACACTTGAGGCAATTGCAAGTAGGACAACTGGCCTACTGTGAAATACTGGAGTAATTCAGAAGACTTACTTTAAAAAGGAGGCGTACTTCAATACTACAAAATCTGCTGATTTAGAATGAAGATACGATTGATAGAAGCTTCTGTGCATACACAAATCGGCTCATATAGCCACCTGTAGATGGACCAGACCTACAGGATCGAAGCCATCAGCTAGGTCGTTTGAAAGCCCAAGCTTTAGAAGTGTCACTGGTGATCCTGTGTGCCTTTTTAAGGAGTTGGCAGCGGTTAATATATTGATGGCTTATTTGTATGATATCAGATCGGTGGGGGTACAACAGCTGGCGCACCCCCTTGATATCTGCTCCGGCAACTGTCCGATCTCAGCAATGTATGAGGCGGATCACAACAGCTTGATACATTTAGTGGTAGCTGCAGAGTACTGCATGTTATCATCCATTCACACAAGCTGCAGTATTTGGCATCAATCACTAATGATGGTGTAGCGTGCTCGCCACTACACGGCATCAGGTTACTTGCAGAGCTTTAGCCGAGTATCGTGGGTGCTCGGATCCGTCGTTTATGAAAAACTAAACTCAAAGCACAGACTCGCTTCACTGAATAATGGGAGCCGGCACCCCAGTGAGAGCCACTTGCAGTCTGAATGTGTCTCACTGGGGGGGGTAAAAACAAAGTTTTCAGATGTAGTGTGTCCCAAAAATTAACAAATAAAGAAATGTATAAATAAAACAGCACTCCCTCCGGAAATGCTGTTTATGGCTGATTGTATGTGGATGGAGAGCTGAACTGGTCATTCATTGACTTCCATTATATTACTCCTATGCAGCTCTTCCTAGCATCTGTCGAGCTCAACTTGAACATTATAGGGTTCATTCATCATTTTGAGGGGGCGAGTACCAAGTATTGTATTGCTTGCCCATCTTTAGTGACTAAACAACGTACTGAGTTGCTGTGCTCTTCTCAATACATCCCACTGCTCTCGGAGCAGATGGCAGCTGATCGGTGACAGTCCCACACCTAGCACCCTACAGGTCCTACCAGGCCATCCATTATTGCCCCTTTTACTTATTGGGTGTGGGAATCGCACTAAGTGGCTCATTTGTGCCGCACTATCACTCAATCAAACACACTCTCTTCTATTATAGTCCTTCTGGCTAGGTAGAGCAATGTTTAATATTCACTGTAGTTACAGTACACATCCCTATTTACTCTTCTTGCTCACTGTACATGTTTCTCAGAAGAACTTTTCAGGATGCTGTGCTCCTAAGGTTTTCTTACTGTGTCTAGGGGAGATGTGAGGAACAAGTTATGCACCCCACATGCAACCATTTGTTCCCTCCTAGCTGACATTGGGGTGGCATCCCAAGTAGACGCTGCAAGGTAGATAGGCTCTGCCTAAGCTTTGGTGAGAGGAGGCCACCAATCTGTACCCCTTGCTGTGTGCTTTTGAGAAAGCATTTTGGTTTGAAAGCCCTTCACAGCTGGGAGAGGGATTGCAATACATCTAAACCTTCTAAACTGTTTTGTTTTTCAAGCTGCACTTTTTGCACTCTGGATGAAAGAATGTCCTTTGGGTTAAAAGAAAAAGACAAAAAATGTATGCGGAGTTCCAGAAGGGTCACAGTTGAGCCAATATCTTTGTCCCACGTGAAGGAAAGGCTAAGTCTTTGCTAAAAAATGAATATTGTAATATCAATCTCTACCTCCAGAAATGTGACTAATATGGCAGGAAAAGGAATTCTAAACTAAGCTACACCATCAAAGCTATCTGAGAATGATTGTTTGCTAAGCTGCTAGACAATCTGTTACGTCCCCACCGGAGTCCGCTCCAGTGACTTCTACTTCGATCACCAGGCGACGCCGTGTTCCTGCCGTGGATAGTGCTGGTGATGGGAGAGGAGTCGATGCCAGCCGCGCCGGTGGGTGCAGGCTCTGCTCATCCACTGGGCTGGGTTTCCTTGGGATTTGCAGTACCACTGGCTGACTGTAGGTGGCGTGTGTCTTCCAGCTGAAGTTACCATCATTCAGCTACAACCAATGGGAAGATACCACACCCTTCTTAATTCCCCTCCTTTCCGCTGACCACTGCCAGAGATAGTTCTGTATTCCTGGTTCCTGTCCTGCCCTGTTTTATTTAGTGATTCTGGTGTTCTGATCTCTGCTTGTTTCCTGACTACCCCTCTGCCTGCTGTTTATGTACCTCGCTGCCCGATCCGGATTTGACCTTTGCTTTGTTTTCGGATTACGTCCTTGTCTGCCGATTCTGTCCCTGTTTTGCATATCCTGGTTCGACCCTGCCTGACTACTACTCACATCGGACTGCAGCCTTCTACAGGTAGTGATCACCTTGGGCCATGTGTAATTCCAAATCCCTGTTTAGGGTTCCAGGGTTTAAGGGGTCCTGCTTGATAAGTGGCTTCCCTCTAGCCTGTCCATTACAGCCCGTCTGAGTCTGTGGATCCAGGCAGGCGTTACACAATCCTACGGCTAAGGCGCTAATAAGTGAGCATGTTCTTGTTCCCAGTGGTAGTTAGACTATTGTAGACTTCTAGAGTTGGTGCAAATCAATTCGCTGGACCCAGTTCATCCGCCATGTTTGTAATCTGTGGCCACTTAATAGGAGCCCTGAGGACCTCTTCCTGTCATCTTTGGCTTTCCTTTTGATTAGCCGGCCTGGCACAACGTCATCCTTGCAAAAAAAAAAAAAGCCGCTGATTCCGTTAGAAAGCGATTCTCAGGCTCCTGACCAGCGGCCAGTCCGATGGGCTGGGTCCTTCAAACTGATTTGTAACAACTCTAAAGTGTTTACTCCTGAGGACTTAATTCTTAGCTTATTGACACGCCGGGACCGTGGGGCACTAGTTACCGGGCCGCGGTTCTGTTTCTGGGACGTTGCGGCACGGTTCCGAGACCCCGGCGGTGTCTTTTAAATATAAAGGGGATAATGATAGCTATTCGTGACTCTACCTATGGTATGCGGCAAGTTAGGTGCCGGCGCTGTGGGATGAGAACCTCTGGGGCAGGTGGTGATGCAGCTTAGTGGTGCAGCTCTCCACAGGCAGCGCTGGGCCCCAGGGCGGATGGGGGTACTATTAGGTGATGGCAGGTGTGCAGGCCGAAGGCGCAGGCGAATAACTGACCAACACAGGGATGCAGTCTCAAGGTTTTTACTCACTGTAGCAGGTTCCAAGGTAACACAACATCAGTGACCGCCTTTGGAGTGCTGGGTTCCACTGTGAAGGGCTCCAGCCGATCTTGGGTGGTTCTGAGGTCAAGTCCGGTGCACCTTTCTTATGTTCCTTCCCTGGTCGTCTTCCTGCTCTGACTTCTCTACTGCTTGTCCTGCGCCTACACACACAGTGCCCTGAGCCACTGTCCGCGGGCCCTGTCGGGGTGGCTTGAAGCTCTATCCATTTGCCCTATGTGATCACCTTCCAGCGGATTCGTGTGCGGAGTCTGCTTTAGTAATAACTGGTCCTCAGCCCCTGGTTTTACTAGCGGAGCACGTTGGTTCTTCTCCTCTAGCCTAGGGACCAGTCCCCAATCTGCTGTATGTAGAACGAGGCCACGGGCGTATACCGCACTTCCCGTGGACCCCTTCTGTTTTGCGCCTGGGCCGAGCTGCATCAGCTCCAGATTACAGGTCTTCCCTCCTCCACTGCTCCTTCCAACTGTCTCACATTACAGTGTCCCCCAACTCACTAGACTCCATCCCCAGGCCCTGTCAGATTAGGGGGAGGACGTAACCATCAAAAGTGGTGGCTATACTTGGCATTAATGGAACCAAGTCCTAACCTTGACCCGGTAAAGAGTTGCTAATTGAGGTGTTGTGTTTTTTGTGTGCATACCTGTGGATGACCTCTTCCATACCCAGGATGGAATACCACACCTCTGGCTGAGGTGCAGTACCTCCGTGGCGACTGAAGCCTCAGGGGTGCCACATCATCATTCTGGGCACCTCTTGATCTCACAGCCCTTGTGGTGTAGCGAGGCATATTTTGACATCATGTGAGGTTATGTGACTAGGCCTCAGGCGAAGTTATTTGGTAGCTTGCTAAGCGTGGGAAGTGCACAGAATGCCAGGAATATATTGGCCTCAAAAGTCAAGATGGTTTTGATCTGATGACACGAAGGACCAGACTGGACGCCGCACCATAAATCTTTTGTTTAACTCTTAAAGGGAAGGTGTCGCAGTTTTTTATTTTTGTATTTAAAATAGTGATTATGAAATCAAGTATTTTTAATACAAAATTAAAATCACTGCTTATTTAGTTTTTATTTAATTCTAATTTTACTGAAGGCACTGGGGGCTGCCATGCTGGATTTGCTGTGTGTGTAACGACAGTTACTCACTCCTTTATGGCAGCCCCTGTGCATAGAGAGCAGTGATCGGGATCCGACCCCTTTTAGTAACGTTACAGTAGGCGTCTGCTGTGACCTGGACGCGTTTCCTGGGCTGTACAGATCACAGCAGAGGGAAAAGATCAGCGCCATCATTGTGGAGCTTACAGCTATGCTGTTTGCTCCACTTTACCCCTGTCAACTGCCGGTATGTGTGAGTACGGGCTGCCTACCCTCCCCTCCCCCCGCCGTTACCGTCTCCAATGACACCCCTCTCCCTCCGCTCTACCCAACCCCCTGCTACTGCTGCTGCCGCCGACCCTCCCCCCGCCGTTACCGTCTCCAATGACACTCCCTCCCTCCGCTCTACCCAGCCCCCGCTCTACCCGCCGCTGCTGTGTGTGTGTTTGTGTGCCTCTGCATGTGAGTACCGGCGCGCGCCCCCCCCCCCACCCCCCCGCCACTGCTACCGGCTCCAAAAACACCCCCGCTCAACACCCCACCCCCCTTCCTCCTGCCACCTGTCGACCTGCGCGTGAACCGGTGATACTGTATGCAGGGCTGTGTATCTAATCCTATCCTGTGATACTGTCTGCTGAGCCGTGTATCTAATCCTATCCTGTGTGATACTGAATGCAGGGCTGTGTATCTAATCCTATCCTGTGATACTGAATGCAGGGCTGTGTATCTAATCTTATCCTTTGTGATACTGTCTGCTGAGCCGTGTATCTAATCCTATCGTGTGATACTCCAGCTGTCCTTGGTGACACGTAAGGGTACCTTCACACTTAGCGATGCAGCAGCGATCCGACCAGCGATCTGACCTGGTCAGGATCGCTGCTGCATCGCTACATGGTCGCTGGTGAGCTGTCAAACAGGCAGATCTCACCAGCGACCAGTGAACAGCCCCCAGCCAGCAGCGACGTGCAAGCGACGCTGCGCTTGCACGGAGCCGCCGTCTGGAAGCTGCGGAGACTGGTAACTAAGGTAAACATCGGGTATGGTTACCCGATGTTTACATTAGTTACCAGTGTGAGCAGGGAGCAGGGAGCCGTGCACACTGAGCGCTGGCTCCTTGCTCTCCTAGCTACAGTACACATCGGGTTAATTAACCCGATGTGTAATGCAGCTACATGTGCAGAGAGCAGGGAGCCGCGCACACTGCTTAGCGCTGGCTCCTTGCTCTCCTAGCTGCTGTACACATCGGGTTAATTAACCCGATGTGTACAGCAGCTACATGTGCAGAGAGCCGGAGCCGGCACTGGCAGCGTGAGAGCTGCAGAGGCTGGTAACTAAGGTAAATATCGGGTAACCACCTTGGTTACCCGATGTTTATCTTGGATACAGCTTACCTCAGCTGTCAGACGCCGGCTCCTGCTCCCTGCTCGCTTCATTTGTCACTCTCTTGCTGTCACACACAGCGATCTGTGTGTCACAGCAGGAGAGCGGCTTTGAAGAAAACGAACCAGGGCTGTGTGTAACGAGCAGCGATCTCGCAGCAGGGGCCAGATCGCTGCTCATTGTCACACACAGCGAGATCGCTAATGAGGTCACTGCTGCGTCACAAAAAGCGTGACTCAGCAGCGATCTCGGCAGCGAGCTCGCTGTGTGTGAAGCACCCCTTAGACATTTCTGATTACCAACAAAATGGCTCTGCACTGTGTCCCTACACTTCATTCTCTCTTATCTGTTGGAAACACCCAGATTGGGAGGGGGACTGTGATATCGCACACAGGAGAGCAGATTCTGCCCACTTTACTACTGCAGCTGTAATCCAGGCTATTTCTACAGTGGGATTTCTATAGAATTTCAATAGCTGCTCCCTCTAGTGTTTAACAGTGGAAAATATCCAACTTTTTATTTATTTTTTTTATATTTTGCTCAATTAAAAACAAATAATATTTAAACAAAACATTAATACTTTACATTTTTTCAGTTATTGAAATGTGTTTTTTTTTTTTTTTTTTTTTTTTTTTTTTTTTTTTTTTTTTTATGGCACCTTCCCTTTTAAGTCTGACTAAACTGGATTTGCACTGATGTCAATGAAGAGAGAAGTCAGCTCGGCAGGAGTAAAATTGCCCTGTTCCCCGTGACAGCTTTCGTTAGTAATCAGATAGTTACCCTTTCAACAGACAGGATCTAGTATAACACCTGGGGTATATAGTATACAGGATGTAAGCCTCAAGGGCAGATAAATAGTATATTCACATGATGCCCCCAAGTGATAAATGTCGTTTACTGTAGCTCATGCAAATATCATCAACGCATAATCATCAGAAGATTTATATCAGGGTTTTGCTGCGTCACTGTCCAAATATTACATTTATTCCCCTTTTTGTTTATCTTGTTGCATTGGTGACTGTCATGTGGGTGTTGCTACCCAGGGGCGTACGATGGATTTCCCCAAAGAAAGGGGGGTAAAATTATAGTCCATATGAATTATTGATTTACTACTAGTAGTAAATCAAACTTTACTATGAGTGCCCAGATACCACCCAGGCTGCGACTGCAAGAATTGTCCAACGTGTTTCAGTAACAGACATGCATATTTTTGCCTTGTGTGTGTGTGGCAGATTCTCATGAAAATGTAAAATATTTTGCACAGTTAGGCTATGTGCACACGCTGCGTTTTTTTGACGCTGCGTTTTTGTGCGTTTTTTGGCTGCTAAAAATGCACAAACGCACCCGCGGTAAAAACACATGCATTTTTTGCCGCAATCAGGTGCGTTTTTGGCTGCGTTTTTGATCTCTGCGTTTTTCCAATGCATTGCATGGGGGGAAAACACAGAAAAACGAAGGAAAGAATTGACATGTCCGTTTTTTTTTTTTGTGTTTTTAAGCTCAAAAACGCAGCTTAAAAAAAAAAGTTGTGTGCGGACAGCAAAAATGAAACTTATAGACTTTGCTGGGGAAGCAAAGTCATGCAGTTTTGAGGCCAAAAATGCCGCGAAAAACGCACTGTGTGCACAGCCTTACTCGTAATTCTGCTCGGAACTTAATGGTAAAAATTCCATTTGCGTTTTTATTTTATTTGGATTTCACATGGAATTCACAATATCTGTGTGTGAACAAGGCCTTCAATTTCTTGTTTCAGATTTTATGTATTGTCCAAAACTCCCATCCCTCCACTCCTCTGTCAGTGACTGAGGCTGAGCGATTGTAGCAGGCTGACTGGCGGCCCACACATGACCTGTAAGAACGGTTCATTGTCCAACTACCCTGCAGACAGTCCTGTGCCTTACCCAGGACAAGCTGTACAGAATTTCCTGCAATGGCCTGCAGCCATTTTTCATATGTAAAGAAATACAGAGAAGAACTTTAGCTTGAAACCCACCTTCTGTACAAAAATTAATTCTTAAAAAAAAAAAAAGAGCCTGTCACTTCCAGAAATTCTATAGCCCTGCAGATATAGCAGTAATCTCCAGATAAATAGAATTTGACCCATTCATGGCTGGCTTACTGAAGCTGAGACTACAGAGAGAATAATAAATGTTATTCTCCCTGCTGCTGCTTGCGATCAGTCAATGGGGCGGTGCCGGGAGAGGCTACAGTAATCTCTGTGTGTATATTGTGCGCTGCTCCTCTGCACTTTTGTGTGTGGATGTATGTGCGTGCGCATCAAACTCGTCTAGTTGTGGCTTACCTCCAAAGAGAACAAAAGGACTGGCTGCTGGAATTCTACTGGCTGGATCGTTCTCTCTGTCGGGAAAGTTGGGAGGCTCCCTTACATTTTAGACTATCAACAGGTTCAGCGAACTATAGTCTAATATGTGTGGGAGCTAATGATGGGCGAGCAGTATGGTGCTCGATAATCATAATGATGAGTGAACACTCGTTACTTCAGTCGAGCAGGTCAGACAATCGGAGAGGCTCAACTCGAATAGCAAGTATAATGGAAGTCAATAATTGGGCAGCCTGGTTCTCCGAACCCATATAGCCAGCCATAACCAGAGCATTTAATGGGGTAGGGAGGTCAAGGTTTGTTTTGTTTCTTTTTTTTTTGGACACACTACATCCGTAAACATTGGTTTTACCCCCCTGTGAGAGTCATTCAGAGACTGCAAGTGGCTCTCACTGGGGTGCCGGCTCCCATCATTCAGTGAAGCGAGCCTGTGCTTTGTGTTCACTGATTCATGAACAACACATCCGAGCACCCACGATACTCGGTCGAGTACCCGAGCACCCCAATGTTTGATCGAGTAGCCAGCAGTTATCATTAGTCATTAGCCATCATTAGTGGGAGCTTTAAAGGAACTATGTCAGCAGGTTTTTGGTATGTAATCTAATAGCAGCATGATATAAGAGATGAGACTGATACCAGTCCAGCTGTGTTGCTGTTTCAATAAAATCAGTGTTTTCTGAGTAGGAGATTATCACTACAGGATTAGGTGTCTCATGCTTCCTAGTCCTGCTGCTCTGTGTAACCCCGCCCCCACCAGCAATTAGCTCTCTATCAATGCACCGTGTACACAGCTGCCAATCCATGATGTTGGCCGTGTGATACTCAATCATTGGTGTGGGCGGGATTATACAGGGCTCAGCATTTTTAGCTCTGCTAGATCTGCAGCAGAGAAAACTGTGATTGCCTCTGCCCCGCTATCATGCAGCTGTCAGATTACATAGCAAAAACCCGCTGACAGATTTTCTTTAAACTCTCTGTAAGGTAATCCAAATAGAAGGGATAAAATAATATTATGCGAGGAATCTAGGGATGCTGAAGGCTTGGGCTGAGAAATGGGGTAAAGTAAATGTAGATTAAAACAGCTACTAAAAAAAACTTTGGTGTATTTGTGGTGCTGTAGATTCAGCTTTATTCACCAATGCTGGGTAGCTGCTGCCAAGGCATAACATATCATGGGATGGATGAAGAAAACTAGAGCATAGTTATACAAGTCACTAGTCAGGCTGCACTTAAGATTACTGTGTACAATGTACGAGGCATTTTCCCCCTGCAATTTTATAGCCACACCGCTGTATTTTAACTTTTTGCAAATAAAATTGGATTTTTTAATATACCCCAAGGATCGCACTGGATTTTCCTTCTTTTCAAAATGTGTACAATTTTGGGCCACAGTATATAAGAAGGACATAGCTGAATAGCTAGAAAGTGAGTGCAGAGTAAGGAGACCACGTTTGTCAAAGAAATGAGTTGATAGGTTATCAAAATTGGTGTAATGGATACATGAATGGACAGAATGTAGGTGATCTTAATGATCTGTTTACACCAATCTCTGCAAGAAAGTCAAGAGGGCATCCTCTGCGTCTAAAGGTGAGACTGTTTTATCATCAGAGATGCTGATTCTTTCCTGTAAGAGCAGTAAGACTATGTATGCTTTACAGTAAGAGCAGTAAGACTATGTATTCTTTATTGTAGGAGCAGTGAGACCATGGAGTTTTTACAGTAACCGCAGTGAGACTGGATTCTTTACAGTAAACAGTGAAATTATGAATTCTTTACAGTAAGAGCAATGAGACTATGGATTCTTTACAGTAAGAGCAGTAAGACTATGTATTCTTTACATTGAGAGTCTTGAGACCATGGATTATTTAAGGTAAGAGCCGTGAGACTATAAATTCTTTACAGTAAGAGCAATGAGACTGTGGATTCTTTACAGTAAGAGAGCAGTTACTCTATGGAGCTCTCAACCACACCATGTTATGCTCGATTCCTTGAGCAAGTTGAACAGCCTGGGTGACGTTTATGAAATATATAACATTACAGGTCTGGGGTACCAGAATCTGAACATGGGAAGTTGGGAGGTGGTGGCTTCTGGTGCTGAACATTTGTCCTATTCACTGCAGGCAGCACTATTTTGTACAGTAAATTTGACCTGCTTGGAATTATAGTTTTACAAGCTATAAAGCGAACCTTATACTCGGGGTCATGTTGTGGTCATATCACCTATTGTGCATAGAAAATGTGTAGATGAAAAATATCATGTGATTCTGATGCGTCCTGACTGAGCAGCGCGGAATTGTTATGAAATGTGGTCACAACCCCAGATGTAGACACAAACTGCTATTTCCATCCATGAGAATGAGCAATCTCATATTGACACTGAATAATGTATTACTATCGCTCCTGGGAAAATATCACACGCTGCAAACTCGCATAATCTACAGAGGTCAGCAGACTCCACTATCAGCAGATGGTTCTTAAAGGGGCCTTCCAACCGGAAATCACAAGTGTTACCGGCACAGACTACTCAAATTTAATACCACTATATACGTGATGAAGGGGATGGACCACCCCTGAAACAAGCTGTTTTAACAATTACTCTTTCTAATCTCCATTGATGTTCCTTTTCCTGCCGCAGGTCAGGTCTCAGAACGGAGGGAGCTTTGAGGTTTGGTTTTGTACAGTTCAGGGCCCGGGAACCCTGTTATAACTCGGAGTATTAGCCTAAGCTATCACCAGTGGAGGCAGTTTTGGATTTTACACATGGTCCTCCATGCTGCCTTATTTCAGGGATTGTAAATTTCCCACGGAGTTTTGCACAAACTTCGCCGACTGTCATGGTGGCATTGGGCTATGTTCAGATTTCAGATTCTGACAATCTGCCCAATAGTTTCTCTGGTGTCTGGGATCAACACAGGCAGACTCTGGCATCACCCTGCTGTGTGCTGATTCATAGGCAGGCTAGCAAGAGTTTATATTTGCTAGTCTGCTTTCTCCTTTAATCACATATTGTGGGGAGACCTATCACATCTGCTCCTCTCCTATTTATGCTGGTTGAATCCTTCTACCTATGCCAGCTACAGTTTATTCTGTGTTGGTCTGTGAGGTGTTGCATGCCAGACTGTCTGGTAAAAGTTGTGATTAAGTTGTGCCTATTGCTTTGAATGGTTGTGGAGTTACCCCTGTTGTTTTGCATTTGCACAATCTCGATTTGTTCAGGTCTGGTGACTGTGGAGGCCAGGTCATCTGGTGTAGCACCCCATCACTCTCCTTGTCAAATAGCCCTTACACAGCCTGGAGGTGTGTTTGCGGTCACTATCCTGTTGAAAAATAAATGATGGTCCAACTAAACGCAAACCGGATGGAATAGCATGCCGCTGCAAGATGCTGTGGTAGCCATGCTGGTTCTGTATGCCTTCAATTTTGAATAACTCCCCAACAGTGTCAGCAGCAAAGCACCCCCACACCATCACACCTCCTCCACCATGCTTCACGGTGGGAACCAGGCATGTAGAGTCCATCCGTTCACATTTTCTGCGTTGCACAAAGACACGGTGGTTGGATCCAAAGATCTCAAATTTGGACTCATCAGAGCAAAGCACAGATTTCCACTGGTCTAATGTCCATTCCTTGTGTTCTTTAGCCCAAACAAGTCTCTTCTGCTTGTTGCCTGTCCTCAGCAGTGGTTTCCTAGCAGCTATTTTACCATGAAGGCTGCTGCACAAAGTCTCCTCTTAACAGTTGTTCTAGAGATGTGTCTGCTGCTAGACCTCTGTGTGGCATTGACCTGGTCTCTAATCTGAGCTGCTGGTAACCTGTGATTTCAGAGGCTGCTGACTTGGATAAACTTATGCTCCGCAGCAGAGGTGACTCTTGGTCTTCCTTTCCTGGGGCGGTCCTCATGTGAGCCAGTTTCTTTGTAGTGTTTGATTGTTTTTGCCCTGCACTTGGGGATACTTTTCAAAGTTTTCACAATTTTTCGGACTTACTGACCTTCATTTCTTAAAGTAATGATGATCACTCGTGTTTCTTTACTTAGCTGCTTTTTTCTTGCCATAATACAAATTCTAACAGTCTATTCAGTAGGACTATCAGCTGTGTATCCACCAGACTTCTGCACAATACAGATAATGGTCCCAACCCCATTTATAAGGCAAGAAATCCCCCTTATTAAACCTGACAGGGCGCACCTGTGAAGTGAAAACCATTTCCGGTGACTACCTCTTAAAGCTCATCAAGAGAATGCCAAGAGTGTGCAAAGCAGTAATCAAAGCAAAAGGTGGTTACTTTGAAGAACCTAGAATATAAGACATTTTCAGTTGTTTAACACTTTTTTGTTAAGTATTTCATTCCACATGTGTTAATTGATAGTTTTGATGCCTTCAAAGTGAATCTACAATTTTCAGAGTCATGAAAATAAAGAAAACTCTTTGAATGAGAAGGTGTGTCCAAACTTTGTCTGTACTGTATATGTTTAAACTA
The DNA here is from genome assembly GCF_048569485.1 of Anomaloglossus baeobatrachus. NCBI lineage: Eukaryota > Metazoa > Chordata > Amphibia > Anura > Aromobatidae > Anomaloglossus > Anomaloglossus baeobatrachus. The sequence continues at coordinate 18,982,934 of NC_134356.1, read as the reverse complement.
ACCGCTTACATTAACATAGAGTATTTTTATGGAGCTTATTTAGAAGCTAACATAAAGGAGATATACAGTTAGGTCCAGAAATATTTGGACAGTGACACAATTTTCGCGAGTTGGGCTCTGCATGCCACCACATTGGATTTGAAATGAAACCTCTACAACAGAATTCAAGTGCAGATTGTAACGTTTAATTTGAAGGTTTGAACAAAAATATCTGATAGAAATTGTAGGAATTGTACACATTTCTTTACAAACACTCCACATTTTAGGAGGTCAAAAGTAATTGGACAAATAAACCAAACCCAAACAAAATATTTTTATTTTCAATATTTTGTTGCGAATCCTTTGGAGGCAATCACTGCCTTAAGTCTGGAACCCATGGACATCACCAAACGCTGGGTTTCCTCCTTCTTAATGCTTTGCCAGGCCTTTACAGCCGCAGCCTTCAGGTCTTGCTTGTTTGTGGGTCTTTCCGTCTTAAGTCTGGATTTGAGCAAGTGAAATGCATGCTCAATTGGGTTAAGATCTGGTGATTGACTTGGCCATTGCAGAATGTTCCACTTTGTTGCACTCATGAACTCCTGGGTAGCTTTGGCTGTATGCTTGGGGTCATTGTCCATCTGTACTATGAAGCGCCGTCCGATCAATTTTGCGGCATTTGGCTGAATCTGGGCTGAAAGTATATCCCGGTACACTTCAGAATTCATCCGGCTACTCTTGTCTGCTGTTATGTCATCAATAAACACAAGTGACCCAGTGCCATTGAAAGCCATGCATATGCCCATGCCATCACGTTGCCTCCACCATGTTTTACAGAGGATGTGGTGTGCCTTGGATCATGTGCCGTTCCCTTTCTTCTCCAAACTTTTTTCTTCCCATCATTCTGGTACAGGTTGATCTTTGTCTCATCTGTCCATAGAATACTTTTCCAGAACTGAGCTGGCTTCATGAGGTGTTTTTCAGCAAATTTAACTCTGGCCTCTCTATTTTTGGAATTGATGAATGGTTTGCATCTAGATGTGAACCCTTTGTATTTACTTTCATGGAGTCTTCTCTTTACTGTTGACTTAGAGACAGATACACCTACTTCACTGAGAGTGTTCTGGACTTCAGTTGATGTTGTGAACGGGTTCTTCTTCACCAAAGAAAGTATGCGGCGATCATCCACCACTGTTGTCATCCGTGGACGCCCAGGCCTTTTTGAGTTCCCAAGCTCACCAGTTAATTCCTTTTTTCTCAGAATGTACCCGACTGATGATTTTGCTACTCCAAGCATGTCTGCTATCTCTCTGATGGATTTTTTCTTTTTTTTCAGCCTCAGGATGTTCTGCTTCACCTCAATTGAGAGTTCCTTAGACCGCATGTTGTCTGGTCACAGCAACAGCTTCCAAATGCAAAACCACACACATGTAATCAACCCCAGACCTTTTAACTACTCCATTGATTACAGGTTAACGAGGGAGACGCCTTCAGAGTTAATTGCAGCCCTTAGAGTCCCTTGTCCAATTACTTTTGGTCCCTTGAAAAAGAGGAGGCTATGCATTACAGAGCTATGATTGCTAAACCCTTTCTCCGATTTGGATGTGAAAACTCTCATATTGCAGCTGGGAGTGTGCACTTTCAGCCCATATTATATATATAATTGTATTTCTGAAAATGTTTTTGTAAACAGCTAAAATAACAAAACTTGTGTCACTGTCCAAATATTTCTGGACCTAACTGTATATATATATGTCATATGAAAAAGTTTGGGCACCCCTATTAATGTTTAACCTTTTTTTTTTTTTTATAACAATTTGGGTTTTTGCTATTTTAGTTTCATATATCTAATAACTGATGGACTGAGTAATATTTCTGGATTGAAATGAGGTTTATTGTACTAACAGGAAATGTGCAATCCACATTTAATCAAAATTTGACCGGTGCAAAAGTATCGACACCTCAGCATAAAAGTGACATTAATATTTTGTAGATCCTCCTTTTGCAGAAATCACAGCCTCTAGTGGCTTCCTGTAGCTGTTAATGAGTTCCTGGATCCTGGTTGAAGGTATATTTGACCATTCCTGTTTACAAAACAATTTCACTTCAGTTAAGTTTCATGGTCGCCGAGCATGGACAGCCGCTTCACATCATCCCACAGATTTTCAATGATATTCAGGTCTGGGGACTGGGATGGCCATTCCAGAACATTGTAATTGTTCCTCTGCATGAATGCCTAAGTAGATTTGTAGCGGTGTTTTGGATCATCGTCTTGCTGAAATATCCATCCCCTGCGTAACTTCAACTTCGTCACTGATTCTTGCACATTATTGTCAAGAATCTGCTGATACTGAGTTGAATCCATGCGACCCTCAACTTTAACAAGATTCCCGGTGCCGGCATTGGCCACACAGCCCCAAAGCATGATGGAACCTCCACCAAATTTTACTGTGGGTAGCAAGTGCTTTTCTTGGAATGCCGTGTTTTTTTTCCTCCATGCATAACGCCTTTTTGAATGACCAAACAACTCGATCGTTGTTTCATCAGTCCACAGGACCTTCTTCCAAAATGTAACTGGCTTGTCCAAATGTGCTTTTGCATACCTCAGGCAACTGTTTGTGGCGTGCTTGCAGAAACGGCTTCTTTCGCATCACTCTCCCATACAGCTTCTCCTTGTGCAAAGTGCGCTGTATTGTTGACCGATGCACAGTGACACCATCTGCAGCAAGATGATGCTGCAGGTCTTTGGAGGTGGTCTGTGGATTGTCCTTGACTGTTCTCACCATTCTTCTTCTCTGCCTTTCTGATATTTTTCTTGGCCTGCCACTTCTGGGCGTAACAAGAACTGTACCTGTGTTCTTCCATTTCCTTACTATGTTCCTCACAGGGGAAACTGACAGGTTAAATCTCTGAGACAACTTTTTGTACCTTCCCCTGAACAATTATGCTGAATAATCTTTGTTTTCAGATCATTTGAGAGTTGTTTTGAGGAGCCCATGATGCCACTCTTCATAGGAGATTCAAATAGGAGAACAACTTGCAAGTGGCCACCTTAAATACCTTTTCTCATGATTGGATACACCTGCCTATGAAGGTCAAAGCTCAATGAGGTTACAAAACCAATTTAGTGCTTTAGTAAGTCAGTAAAAAGTAGTTAGGAGGGTTCAAATCAAGAAATTGATAAGGGTGCCCATACTTTTGCATCGGTCAAATTTTGATTAAATGCAGATTGCACATTTTCTGTTAGTACAATAAACCTCATTTCAATCCAGAAATATTACTCAGCCCATCAGTTATTAGATATGACACTGAAATAGCAAAAACCCAAACTGTTATATGAAAAAGTTTGGGCACCCCTATTAAATGTTAACCTTTTTTCTTTATAACTGTGTGTGTATATGTGTGTGTGTGTGTGTATGTATGTATGTATGCATGTATGTATATATGTATATATGTCTCACACCTCTAGAAATCCTTTTTTTTTTCTTTTTTTCTTCTTTTTTTCAAGTAACACACCCTTTAATTTGGGAGCATTTTAGCAGTACAACAGGTGACATTCATTCTCCATCTCTGATGGGCAGAAGTCATCACAAGTTTAATGTCCAGGTTCAATGACACTGAGTGACTTGTCCGCATTTTACTTTGCTGGACATTCCCAGCATTGTTGTCCCGTAGTGGAAAAATTTCAATGAAAACAAGACCAGCTCAGTCACATCTCGTGTACCAGTCTGCCATAGGTATAAAATCTATGAAACTACTTAAATATATACTCTTTAAATATAAAGGCTGTTTCATAAAGTAAACATTGCTCCCGTTTGAAATGCCATGTACCTACACACGTGGTCAGAATTGTTGGTACCCCTTGTTTAATGAAAGGAAAAGCCACAATGGTCATAGAAATAACTTGAATCTGACATAAGTAATAATACATAAAGAAAACAAATCTATGAAAATGAACAAGTCACGGGTTGCTTTTCTGCTTCCACGGAATTTTTTTAAAAATAAAACATGAAATCGGCCTGGACCGAAATAATGGTCCCTTAACTTAACATTTTGTTGCACAACCTTTTGAGGCAATCACTGCAATCAAACGATTCTTGTAACTGTCAATGAGACTTCTGCATCTCTCGACAGGTATTTTGGCCACTCCTCAAGAGCAAACTGCTCCAGTTGTCTCGTGTTTGAAGGTTATCATTTCCAGACGGCATGTTCAAATAGTCCAATGTTTTCCTCTTAGCCATTCTTGGGTGTTTTTAGCTGTGTGTTTTGGGTCATTATCTTGTTACAAGACCCATGACCTGCGACTGAGACCAAGCTTTTTTACACTGGGCAGTACATTTCTCTCTAGAATCCCTTGATAGTCTTGAGATTTCTTTGTACCCTGCACAGATTCAAGACCCCTTGTGCCAGATGCAGCAGAGCAGCCCCAGAACATAAGAGTCTCTTCCATGTTTCACAGTAGGGACAGTGTTCTTTTCTTGATATGCTTCATTTTTCCGTCTGTGAACATACAGCTGATTTGCCTTGCCAAAAAATTCCATTTGTGTCTTATCTGTCCATATGATATTCTCCTAGAAGCTTTGTGGCTTGTCAACATGGAGTTTGGCAAATTTCAGTCTGGCTTTTTTATGATTTTATTTTTTTCAACAATGGTGTCCTCCTTGGTCGTCTCCCATGAAGTCCACTTTGGCTCAAACAACTACGACTAGTGCGATCTGATACTGATGTTCCTTGAGCTTGAAGTTCACCTTTAATCTCTTTAGAAGTTTTTCTGGGCTCTTTTGTTACCATTCGTATTATCTGTCTCTGATTTTTTTCACCAATTTTCCTCCTGCGGCCACGTCCCGGAAGGTTGGTTACAGTACCATGAATGTTAAATTGCTGAATAATATGTGGAACTGTTGTCACAGGAACATCAAGCTGCTTGGAGATGGTCTTATAACCTTTAACAAGCTTGTCTATAATTTTTCTTTCTAATCTCCTGAGATAACTCTTTCCTTCACTTCCTCTAGTTCATGTTGCATGTGATACACTCCATGTCACAAAACAGCACAGTGAGTATCCGTAGCCCTATATACAGGCCCACTGACTGATTACAAAATTGAAGTCACCTGTGATGCTAATTAGTTGACTTACCTTGATTTAACATGTCACTTTTGTCACATTATTTTCAGGGATACCATCATTTCTGTCCGGGCCTGTTTTATGAGTTTTAATTTTTTTTTTACTTAAATTCCGTGGAAGCATGGTTGAAATGCAATTTTGCAACAGAAAGCAAGCCAAAAGTTGGAGGATGTTGATATTTGGATGTTTTAATGCTTTGTACTTTATGTAACGCCAGTTTGTTCATGGCCTCCATTGCAGTGTATAGATAGTGCTGCATCGGTCGCCTGGTCTCCAGTAGGTGAAGGTAGCGATCACGGTCACAAAGACTGCGACAGGGCCTGTGCTGAAGCGGGACCCGCCAACCACAACAACTAGTTCAGCTGAAAGTGCATCCTCAGATGTACATCCAGTTGAAGTGTTTTGCAGTCGTGTATCATTTCTTTTCTCTCATTACCTTCTGAAAATTAGAAACTTGTGGGCAAAGCAACACTTTGGTGGAAAAAATGGTAATTTTCATTTACTCACACCAATGTTATCCAATTCTGTGAATCATATGATGGTTAAAAATACTCACTGATCCCCCTAGATGAATTCATTGAGAGGTGTAGTTTCTAAAATGTGGTCAGTCGCGGGGGTTCTGCTGTTTTGGCATGTCAGGGGCTCTTCAAATGTGATATGGCGTCTGCAATCTATTCTAGCCAGAATGGTGCTCCTCCCCTTCTGAGTCCTGCTGTTGACCCAAACAGTAGTTTTCCACCACGTATAGGGTATTGGCGTACTCAAGAAAAATTGCAGAACAAATTTTATGGTATATTTTCTCCTGTTAACCTTGTGAAAATTAAAAAAAAATTGGGGCTAAAGGCCGCTTTACACGCTGCGATATCGTTACCGCTAGCGTGGGTACCCGCCCCCAGCGGTTGTGCGACACGGGCAAATCACTGCACACATCATCGCCCGGACCCGTCACACTACTTACCTGCCTAGCGACGTCGCTGTGACCGGTGAACCGCTTCCTTTCTAAGGGGGCGGTTCGTTCGGCGTCACTAAGCGGCCGCCCAATAGAAGTGGAGGGGCGGAGAGGAGTGGGACGTAACATCCCGCCCACCTCCTTCCTTCCTCATTGCCGGCGGCCGCAGGTAAGGTGAGGTTCCTTGTTCCTGCGGTGTCACACGGAGCGATGTGTGCTGCCGCAGGAACAACGAACTACATCGTACCTGTAGCAGCAACGATAATTGACAATAGGGGGATGTCACCGATTAGCGATTTTTCACAATTTTGCGACGATGCAAAATCGCTCATAGGTGTCACACGAAACGATATCGCTAAAGCGGCCGGATGTGCGTCACAAATTCCGTGACTCCAACGAGATCGCTCGAGCGATGTTGTAGCGTGTAAAGCGGTCTTTAGGCAACATTTTTTGTGGGGGAAAAAAAAAAATTGATTGTTTTATACTTTCACGGCACTGTCATCCACACAAGCCGCCTTGAGGTCCTGCCGCAGGTGCACTTTGATCGGCCCCTAGCAGGGCAGATCAAAGTATTGTAGTGCGCCTGCGCGGGACTTCAATGCCGGCTAGTGTGGATGACATAGGACGCGTCGTGCACCCAGGCTTCAGAAGAAGGAAGACAAAGATGGCCGAAAGAGGAGGCGCCGGTACTGGAGAATGGAGACAGCCATCCAACCATTTTGCACCGCACCGCACCACCACTTAGGTGAGTATTATAAAGTGAGTTTTACCTTCTATACAGCGGCCTGGGCTCTTATATACAGGATGTTAGAATGTTGTATATAAGAGTCCACTGGTGGTGGCCGCAGCTTATAGGCCCCAAATCTGGAGACAGGTTCCCTTTTAACCTTTCTAACAAAAAACAATGTTTCAGAAATGATGCTGATGTAAAGTAGACATGTCAGAAATGTCATTTATTAAATATTCTGTGGGACATAATTCTCTAATTAATTTAAAAGATTAAAATTTGTGAAATTCTCTCCAAAATTCCGATATATTCACACAAAAAAAACGAAAAAAAAAAAAAAATGCAGTCCCTAGAATCAGCTGTCACTGAGGTTACCCGCGGCCACCGCTGGATCCAGTGACAGCGGGTAACCTCAGTGACAGCAGCTGATCGCGCGGCTGTCTTCATTACCTGCGTGGAGGTGACCGGAGCGGCTGTGTCTGCTGCAGCTCCGGTCACCTCCATGCAGCAGCGCTGGATGCGACGCTGGACCATCCTGGATTACGCCGGACAAGGAGGGCTTTTTTGGGGCTGATTAAAGTGGTGAACCAGGGTATATGTTTGTGTTTTTATTTCTAATAAAGGATTTTTTCGGTTGTGTGTTTATTTACTGTAATTTACAGATTAATCATGGAAGGTGTCTCATAGACGCCTGACATGATTAATCTAGGACTTATTGGCAGCTATGGGCTGCCAATAACTCCTTATTACCCCGATTTGCCAACGCACCAGGGCAAATCGGGAAGAGCCGGGTACAGTCCCAGAACTGTCGCATATAATGTATGCGGCAATTCTGGGCGGCTGTTGGCTGATATTGTTAGGCTGGGGGCTCCCCATAACGTGGAGCTCTCCATCCTGAGAATACCAGCCTTCAGCCGTATGGCTTTATCTGGCTGGTTTTAAAATTGGGGGGGACCGCACGCCATTTTTTTTAATTATTTATTTCACTACACAGTATAGACCCGCCCACCGGCTGCTGTGATTGGGTGCAGTGTGACACCTGTCACTCAGAGTGGGGTGTGTCTCACTGTAACCAATCATAGGCGCCGGTGGGCGGGGAAAGCAGGGAATACGAAATTGTTTAATGGGCGGCCGGCTTTTTCAAAACAGTAAAAGCCGCCGGAGCAGTGTGAATGCCGTGCAGCGCCGGGGATCGGGGATTGGTGAGTATGAGAGAGGGCTGCTAACTTCAGTAATTTAGGAGATTAGCGGTCACCGGTGAGTCCTTCACTGGTGACCGCTAATCAGGGTGCGACACAGACAGAGCCGCAGCATGACAATGAAGTCGGGTGAAGTTCACCCGAGTTCATTCTGACAGTGCGGCTCTGTCTGTGTCTGCTGTCATCTGCCATTCAGCTCTGCTACATGGCTGTCTGTGGCTGCTGTCAGCGGCCATGTAGCAGAGCTGAATGGCAGATGACATAGTAAAAACACATCCCTACACATTACACACGCTTGGCAAGTCAATAAATAAAAAAAAAAAAGGTGCCCAATGCATACGTCACAGAACACATGATCTAAAGGATCGCACACAAAATTGACCAATTTAACATAGACTACTAACGCTCGTGTGACAGCAAATGAACGACCAACGTGAAATCTCATAGATCCCGTATGCAACCTGGGCGTGTCACATCGCAAATGCGATTGTACAACTAATTGCAACGTGTAAAGTGGGCTTTAGCCGATCACTGGAGCTAAATCCAATAGAAAATGTCTGGAAGGAACGAAAGCTCAGTGTTCATAGAAGGAGCCGGGACCTGCAGGATGTGAGGAGTGTTTGTGTGTAAGAATGGGTCAAAATCCCACCTTAACAATGGAGGCAACTAGTATCTTCATACAAGAGGCATCTGGAAGGTTCATCACCAACAAAGGATTTTGTACAAATTATTAAATACATTTCAGTAATGTGTTGAATACTTTTCCTCTGAGCATTTCTCTTTTTCACTTTTCAATAAATTTATGGATATCTATGGTTTAATTTCTTTACCTGTGTGGATTGGATGGGTTGTTACTGACATCTGGTGATTAATGTCAATAGAACCTTTAGAAAAATACTTAGAAAATTGGTGGCGTGTTCAATACTTATTTCACCAGTTGATATATAAAGCTGAGTGTATGTGTGTGTATGTCCGCTAAAGGAATCTGCACTGTAGCATTTACAATCACGCAATTTTGCAAATACAGCTTATGTGCCTCAGGGAACGTCATAGACTATGTTTAGAGGGGACAATTTAACCCCATGCTTTACAGTTATTTGGCAAAAAACCTGCCTCTATTAAAGTCAATGGAGCCACAATGCAGCCAGGGAAAGACAGGCGGACTGGGCCGGGATACAGGCGGACTGGGCCGGGATACAGGCGGACTGGGCCGGGATACAGGCGGACTGGGCCGGGATACAGGCGGACTGGGCCGGGATACAGGCGGACTGGGCCGGGATACAGGCGGACTGGGCCGGGATACAGACGCACTGGGCCGGGATACAGACGCACTGGGCCGGGATACAGACGGACAGACAGACAGGGAAAAAGACAGACAGACAGACAGACAGACAGACCGGATACAGAGATGGAAAGAGATACAGAAAGACAGGAATACAGACACAGACAGGGAAAGAGACAGACAAGGATACAGACAGAAAGAGGGAGATAGACTGGGAGAGAGACAGTTACTAGCCCAGGCAACACTGGGTAATACAGCTAGTAATATAATATAAATATATATATATATATATATATATATATATATATATATATATATATATATATATATATATATTTATATATATATTTATATATATATATTTAATGTATGTATATATATATATATATATAATCATTATTTGTAGTGTAATTGTAGTAACATACTCACAGATCATCATTCCCATTTTCCTGCCTTCTGTACGTTTCTCTTCTAAGGTACATTGCTGTAATTTTAGCTTGCTAGATCACACTCAGGTCTATGTGTATGTATATGCAAAAAGTAACTTTTACTATTCAAAATGGGCTTCATTCACTTATGTTGTAAAAGCGACGTCCGGCTCCAACATCGACCTCAATGTTTTCCGGTAAGTTGGGATAGAAGTCATGTGGCTCAGAAGAGGACTGGAGTGGTGTTGGAAACAAGGGAAGATGGCAATATTATCACACTTACACTACGACATTAAGACCAGTTTAGACAATAAAACATTTTATAACAGTGCTTCTTTAAGGGCCTGCCCCTATATATGCCTTTGTGATGCCCTGGACCCCAGGGGTCACAGGTCACAACATCACCACGTAGACCCCCCACACTAGAAAGGTACCATCAGCCAAATACAAAGTCCTGATTGCTTCCCTCAGTGTTAGACAGGCACACCAGGTGGGCGGAGTCAGGTGGAAAGACACGCCCTCCCGAGGAATCTGCTGGCCTGAGGCAGGGAAAAAAACAGTTCAGTTCAGTCAGAGAGTTCAAGGAGTGCAGGACAGTGGAGTGGAGAGTTGGCCCAGAACAGTCAGGCAGGCAGACGGCAGTGACCGCCTGCAGGAGACCAGGAACACAACCAGCGGAACCGTAAGGGACCATGACAGGGTAGTGGCCCGTCGGGACAGGGTAGTGGCCCGTCAGAACTGGGGAGCTAACAGGATACCGGAGCACCAGGAAGGGTACTCAGACCCCGAACTAGGCTATATGCCACCACCATAGTCTAATTAACTGATTGCGGTCTGGACCTCAGGGGTTCATTCCCAGCAAAGTCCCGTTTGACGGCAACAGCCCAACCCGTCCGGATAGTAGCCACCGCCAAAGGCCAGAGATCCAAGGGCCAGCGCCTGCGGGCAAAGGAGCGCCTCCGATATCTACACACCAGGGAGCAGACTACCAGTGCTCAGGCACAGTGGTCAAACTACAACATAGGTGCAGGAAACATTGCCAACCCGACTAGGAAGCTGCAGCCAGCTGTGGGCCCCGTTCATACCTTCGTTTGGTTTACCAGTGACTCTGTGTGGTTTAATCATGAGTACACCAGTGCCATCAGGCACTGCACCACGCTGCAGCGCAACACTGCACCCTGCACCCCGACCTTCGCACCACCGGGCCCCGGGACCAACACCCCCTACCGACGGAGGGGTCAACACCTAGCTGCGCCACTATACCGCTCCCGGGAGTCCCCGTACATTCACCGCAGCGGTGGTTTCCACCATCACCACAACCCGTGGGTGGCGTCACGAACAATCACCCCAAAACCAAATACCCGCATTCCCCCGTGTTTAACGCCAACCCCCCTTGCAGTGCGACGTGACCCCCGGGTCCGTGAGAGGCTCGAACCACCACCCGTAGAACGCAAGCACGGATCCGAGCGGCTCGGCGGCCGAGGCCGCGGGGCGGTACACCTTACTGCCTGAAGCTGAAGTAAAATCACTTAGTTTTACTATGGTATTGTCGCGCCCCTGAGGCTTCAGTCACCACAGAGGTGAGGTATTCCATCCTGGATAGGGAGGAGGTCAACACTGGTTCACACAAAGCCTAACACCCTCACTCCGTTTCACCTCATCAGACATGAGTGGGAAGATTCAGTCTGGTAGAGTGTGGAGAAAAAAAGAAATAGAGGAGGAGCGAAGGCCCGAGGCCTGGAGCAGGTACTGCTCCGCCTGGGCACAGATAGAAGCGGACCATGGGAGTGTCCAAACCTCCTGTGGCCTGGTTCCACATATAATCTACAGGTGGAAGGACTTGGAAGAAGAGGAAAGAAAAAACGATCAAGCGTCCAATGTGTGAGAAAAAGTTTTTATTGATCAGTGCGAAGGGTGGACAGACATACAAATAAAAAGATTTAAAAACAGCAACCAGGACAACCGGCAGTGTGACAATCACAGATATAAATGTTTGACTTCTACAAGCACCATATGTATAATATATATATATATATATATATATATATATATATATATATATAGGAATCAAACTGGGCATTAATAGGTTAATGGTATGGGAGAACAGATGGGGGTACGTGATCCAGCATGGCTGCATGTATTAAGCTACTAAATAGTTATATTTATAAATCCAAAGCTGCTATACACACAATGTGTTAGACTTGCTGCATTTGCTGAATTGTAGCCAATCATGCAGCAATAGAAGGATCCACACCCACACATGTTTTGGAAAAAACACTCTTTCTATATTGTCCAATGTGGCTGGTGTACTGATAATGGTGCTGGCAGGGTCAAACAAAGAACCACGTGGAAAAGTTACTACAATCTGCTACGCGAAAGGTGCAAATAAGTCACACTGCAATGAAGTGGAGCAAGTGAGAGTACATATATACCGTTAAAGCACCAGTCAGTAAAGCTATTAGCCCTCTCCATGCTTCCAAGTGAACGTGGACTTATACATGCACAGTATCACATATAGAACTTACCACGTATTGATAGAATAGGAAATTAACCGCCGGGAGCTCCTCCTACCTGACGGCCGTTTCAGCAACCGCCTTCGTGGGGGGGGACTTGGCCGCAATATGGGACTGGTCCCTAGGCTAAAGGAGAAGACCCTACGTACCCCACTAATAAAACCAGCGGCTGAGGTGACTGCAAGTACCAAAGCCACATCCGCACATGAATTTGCTGGCAGGTGACCCAAAAGGACCAAGGGATAGAGCTTCATGCCACCAAACAAGGTCCACGGGCACTGGCTCAGGGTTCAGTGAGTGAGGGCGCAAGGCAGGAGGGAGAAGCAAGCGCAGGAAGGCGACTAAGGAAGGTACAATTAAGAAAGGTGCACCAGACTCGACCTCCGAACTACCCGGGATCAGCTGGAGCCCATCACAGTGAAACCCAGCACTCCAAAGGCGGTCACTGGCATGTCGTGTTACCTTTAAACCTGCTACAGTGAGTAAAAACCTTGAGACTGCATCCCTGTGTCGCTCTGTTATTCTCCTGCCCATCAACCCCCGCCATTGCCTACTACTACTACTACTCCCCCCATCTGCCCGTGGCCCAGCTCTATCTGTGGAGAGCTACACCATCTAAGCTGCGTCACTATCTGCCCCAGAGGTCCCTATCCCGCAGCCGCAGCACCTAACATGCTGCATGACACAGGTGGCGTCACAAATAAACTGTCATCATCCCCTTCCTATTCCCTAAAATGACACTGTCTGGGTGACGGAACCGGGCCACGCATCGTGGCGCCCCAGGAGCAGAACCGCTGCTGGTAACGAGTCACCGCAGGCCTGTCACTATGTCTGTGTCCACTGATCCATCCTCTTATGGAGAGTTGTGTCTTGTGTAAATGGGTTATGTAGATCAATATATCCACTTATATATATGTATTATATTGAGTTACACCCTGTATTATACTCCAGAGCTGCACTCACTATTCTGCTGGTGCAGTCACTGTGTACATACATTACTGATCCTGAGCTACATCCTGTATTATACTCCAGAGCAGAGCTGCACTCACTATTCTGCTGGTGCAGTCACTGTGGAAATACAGAGAACTTGGAGAAGGGCATGAAAAAGCTGAATATGTTTTTGACAATTTCGCAGAGGAGAGGTGACTCATTGTTTTTTATTTACTGTGCACTTCTGTTTTGTACTGGGGGAAGCAGATCTGCTGTGTAACGCTCTGTTTCCAGATATATTAGTCATTATAATGAACTAATCTAATATTATTTTTAATCCTCTTATCTAAGACGAGCTGAATTCTTAATTATTGTGAAAAGTGCAAACTTCACTTTACTATAATACAAACAAGCCGTGCAGATTATGGAAAATAATAACCCGAGAACATCAAGATCAGAAAATATCATGTTCAAATTGTTCAGTGAAGAATTAGGACTTTCACGAAAAGGTCGACAATACACAATATCCATATTATGTATTAGTAAAGAATCCTTCGTCACTGTGCATTCACATGGTGTATTTTGTCCATTGTTCTATGTCCTGCATATCCCATTACTTATTTACTTCTGATCATAGTGAGTGCAGCTCTGGGGTAGAATACAGGCAGTAACTCAGGATCAGTAATGTATGTACACAGTGACTCCTTTAGCAGAATAGTGAGTGCAGCTCTGGGGTATAATACTGGAGGTAACTCGGGATCAGTAATGTAATGTATGTACAAAGTGACTGCACCAGCAGAATAGTGAGCACAGCTCTGGAGTATAATACAGGAGGTAACTCAGGATCAGTAATGTAATGTATGTACACAGTGACTGCACCAGCAGAATAGTGAGTGCAGCTCTGGGGTATAATACAGGATGTAACTCAGGATCAGTAATGTAATGTATGTACACAGTGACTGCACCAGCAGAATAGTGAGTGCAGCTCTGGGGTATAATACTGGAGGTAACTCGGGATCAGTAATGTAATGTATGTACACAGTGACTGCACCAGCAGAATAGTGAGTACAGCTCTGGAGTATAATACAGGAGGTAACTCAGGATCAGTAATGTAATGTATGTACAAAGTGACTGCACCATCAGAATAGTGAGCACAGCTCTATAGTATAATACAGGAGGTAACTCGGGATCAGTAATGTAATGTATGTACACAGTGACTGCACCAGCAGAATAGTGAGTACAGCTCTGGAGTATAATACAGGAGGTAACTCAGGATCAGTAATGTAATGTATGTACACAGTGACTTCACCAGCAGAATAGTGAGTGCAGCTCTGGAGTATAATACAGGAGGTAACTCAGGATCAGTAATGTAATGTATGTACACAATGACTGCACCAGCAGAATAGTGAGTGCAGCTCTGGAGTATAATACAGGAGGTAACTCCGGATCAGTAATGTAATGTATGTACACAGTGACTGCACCAGCAGAATAGTGAGTACAGCTCTGGAGTATAATACAGGAGGTAACTCAGGATCAGTAATGTAATGTATGTACAAAGTGACTGCACCATCAGAATAGTGAGCACAGCTCTGGAGGAGGTAACTCGGGATCAGTAATGTAATGTATGTACACAGTGACTGCACCAGCAGAATAGTGAGTACAGCTCTGGAGTATAATACAGGAGGTAACTCAGGATCAGTAATGTAATGTATGTACACAGTGACTGCACCAGCAGAATAGTGAGTGCAGCTCTGGAGTATAATACAGGAGGTAACTCCGGATCAGTAATGTAATGTATACTACCGTTCAAAAGTTTAGGGTCACTTAGATATTTCCTTATTTTAGAAAGAAAAGGACATTTTTTTTTTCAATGAAGGTAACTTTAAATTACACAGAAATCCCCTCTATACATTGTTAATGTGCTAAATGACTATTCTAGCTGCAAACGTCTGGTGTTTAATGCAATATCTACATAGGTGTATAGAGGCCCATTCCCAACAACCACCACTCCAGTGTTCTAATGGTACATTGTGTTTGCTAACTGTTGTAGAAGGCTAATGGATGTTTAGAAATTCCTTGAACACCCTTGTGCAAGTATGTTAGCACAGCTAAAAACAGTTTTGCTGATTAGAGAAGCTATAAAACTGACCTTCCTTTGAGCTAGTTGAGAACCTGGAGCATTACATTTGTTGGTTCCATTAAACTCTCAAAATGGCCAGAAAAAGAGAACTTTCATGTGAAACTCGACAGTCTATTCTTGTTCTTAGAAATTAAGGATATTCCATGTGAGAAATTGCCAAGAAACTGAAGATTTCCCACAACGGTGTGTACTACTCCCTTCAGAGGAGAGCACAAACAGGCTGTAACCAGAGTAGAGGGAAGTGGGAGGCCGCGCTGCACAACTGAGCAACAAGACAAGTACATTACAGTCTCTAGTGTGAGAAATCCACGCCTCACAGGTCCTCAACTGGCAGCTTCATTACATAGGACCCGGGAAACACCAGTGTCACCATCTACAGTGAAGAGGAGACTCCGGGATGCCGGCCTTCAGGGCAGAGTGGCAAAGAAAAAGCCATATCTGAGACTGGCTAATAAAAGGAAAAGATTAATATGGGCAAAAGAACACAGACATTGGACAGAGGAAGATTGGAAAAAAGACTTTTGGACAGACGAATCGAAGGTGTTTGGATCACAGAGAAGAAGATTTGTGAGATGCAGAACTACTGAAAAGATGCTGGAAGACTGCCTAACACCATCTGTCAAGCATGGTGGAGGTAATGTGATCGTCTGGGTTTGCTTTGGTGCTTGTAAAGTGGGAGATTTGTACAAGGTAAAAGGGATTTTGAATAAGGAAGGCTACCAATCCATTTTGCAACGCCACACCCTGTGAACAGCGCTTGATTGGAACCAATTTCATCCTACAACAGGACAATGACCCAAAGCACACCTCCAAATTATGCAGGAAATATTTAGAGAAGAAGCCGGCAGCTGGTATTCTATCTGTAATGGAGTGGCCGCCCAGTCACCAGATCTCAACCCTATAGAGCTGATGTGGGAGCAGCTTGACCGTATGGTACCAAAAAGTGCCCATCAAGCCAATCCAACTTGGCGGGGGGGGGAGCATGGGGCAAAATATCTCCAGATTACCTCCGCAAATTAACAGCTAGAATGCCATGGATCTGCAAAGCTGGAATTGCTGCAAAGGAGCATTCTGTGCCGAAAGCCAAGTGTGAGGAGAAAATTATTATTTCACGTAAAAATCATTATTTTTAACATATCAATGTCTGGACAATATTCTCTATTCATTATGCAACTCATTTGATAAATGTATGATTTTTAATGGAAAAGACAAAATTGTCTGGGTGACCCCAAACTTTTGAACAGTAGTGTATGTACTCAGTGACTGCACCAGGTGAATAGTGAGTGCAGCTCTGGAGTATAATACAGGAGGTAACACAGGATCAGTAATGTAATGTATGTACACAGTGACTGAACCAGCAGAATAGTGAGTGCAGCTCTGGAGTATAATACAGGAGGTAACACAGGATCAGTAATGTAATGTATGTACACAGTGACTGCACCAGCAGAATAGTGAGTGCAGCTCTGGAGTATAATACAGGAGGTAACTCAGGATCAGAATTTGTATGTATGTACACAGTGACTGCACCAGCAGAATAGTGAGTGCAGCTCTGGGGTGTAATACAGGAGGTAACTCAGGATCAGTAATGTATGTACACAGTGATTGCACCAGCAGAATAGTGAGTGCAGCTCTGGAGTATAATACAGGAGGTAACTCAGGATCAGTAATGTATTGTATGTACACAGTGACTGCACCAGCAGAATAGTGAGTGCAGCTCTGGAGGATAATACAGGAGGTAACTCAGGATCAGTAATGTAATGTATGTACACAGTGACTGCACCAGCAGAATAGTGAGTGCAGCTCTGGAGTATAATACAGGAGGTAACTCAGGATCAGAATTTGTATGTATGTACACAGTGACTGCACCAGCAGAATAGTGAGTGCAGCTCTGGGGTGTAATACAGGAGGTAACTCAGGATCAGTAATGTATGTACACAGTGATTGCACCAGCAGAATAGTGAGTGCAGCTCTGGAGTATAATACAGGAGGTAACTCAGGATCAGTAATGTATTGTATGTACACAGTGACTGCACCAGCAGAATAGTGAGTGCAGCTCTGGAGGATAATACAGGAGGTAACTCAGGATCAGTAATGTAATGTATGTACACAGTGACTGCACCAGCAGAATAGTGAGTGCAGCTCTGGAGGATAATACAGGAGGTAACTCAGGATCAGTAATGTAATGTATGTACACAGTGACTGCACCAGCAGAATAGTGAGTGCAGCTCTGGAGGATAATACAGGAGGTAACTCAGGATCAGTAATGTAATGTATGTACACAGTGACTGCACCAGCAGAATAGTGAGTGCAGCTCTGGAGGATAATACAGGAGGTAACTCAGGATCAGTAATGTAATGTATGTACACATTGACTGCACCAGCAGAATAGTGAGTGCAGCTCTGGGGTATAATACAGGAGGTAACTCAGGATCAGTAATGTAATGTATGTACACAGTGACTGCACCAGCAGAATAGTGAGTGCA
This sequence comes from Anomaloglossus baeobatrachus, assembly GCF_048569485.1. Lineage (NCBI taxonomy): Eukaryota > Metazoa > Chordata > Amphibia > Anura > Aromobatidae > Anomaloglossus > Anomaloglossus baeobatrachus. The sequence continues at coordinate 18,965,184 of NC_134356.1, read as the reverse complement.
GCTCTGGAGTATAATACCGGAGGTAACTCAGGATAAGACAAAAACCAGACCTCCAGACTTTCAGTTTGATCACTCTACACCCGTCAGATTTCACCACAATGCAGTTGTTCTTAATCCTGTGATACAAATAACGCATTATACAGACATCATCTTTTGAAACAAAACTTTTTATTTATCATTGACATTTTGGGTTGAGCGAAGAGGATCATCGTACCCAAAACCCCATGTAAATTCTGTGATAAATTATAAAGAAGTTTTTCTTCAAAAGACGTCGTCTGTATACCGCGTCATTTGCATTGTCAGTACAGGATCAGTAACGTAATGTATTTACACGGTGACTTAACTTTTTATTAATTGAAGACTATGTTATTTGTGGATTCTTTTAAGTCTTATCTTTTACATTCATAGCAATCATGGTAGTATTAACATTACTTATAAGCTGTTTTTAAGGAAAGTTTATTAGCCTTACGTTCTGAGAGGGAATGATGGCTATGTTCATCTTTACCTTTTTTGATTCATAATTGGGTTGTCGGACCTTCTTTAAAGACTGATACTTGTACAGACGTAGTAGTAAAAATGAGGGAGCGAAGGGATGTAGAGGAACAAGCGTTGTCTTTAGTTGCTGTCACTCAGAGGGATCAAGATAACCCAGAAATGCCTTTAAGTGATGTTCCAGACAGCGGATGTTTCAACGTCTTAAGGAAACCGGACATATAATTTTACAAATAGAGAATTAGAGGTTTGTTCTCCACTAAACACCATGAACATCTTAAAGAGTTTTGCAGAGGTCTTGTGGTTTCTTGTCTTCGGTTTGATATAATTAGTGGTTTTTATCCTGCCAGTGTTTTCCTTTTGGTTCCCATACTATGTAATAAATGTGGACAGATTGTAACATAAACATCATTCAAGGAGCAGGAAGAATACATGACACAGACATTGCTTTTAATCAGGGAATATGTAGGAGTTTAGCTTTTGTCTGTACTTGGACACCTGGTATGAGATGTTGAAACAGAAGGCATGAACTGAGCATCCACCTTAATTCATCATTGCTGGTTTTTGGTGTAATTTATTTCCTAATTTTCAATTTAGCGATCGAACATGTTCTTCCATTTGCTCTCCACAGAAAATCGTAGTTACGTGAAGTCACCACTAGAGGGAGCTTTGGAGGCTTTTGCTTAGGGCTAAACTACAGTTCTCTAAGGCTGCTTTCACACATGAGCTCTGCTGCTCAATCCGGCTGTGCAAGCTATGCAACGGATGCGGTGAACACACCGCATCCTTTGCATAAGTTTTTCCTTTGCGGCCAGTCCGGTTTTTGCCGCTTGCGGCATGCTACTGAGCATGCGCAATGGCAAAAACCGCATGCGGCGGCCGGATGCGGTTATTGCCGCATCGCGCCGCATCCGGCCGCCATAGGCATGCATTGAAAAATGCGCCGCAGCGGCCGAATGCGGCGCGATGCGGTTTTTTTGCCGCACGAAAAAACGTGCCAGGCAATGTTCCATCCGGCCGCCGCATCGGCTAAATCTGCCGCATGCGGCAAAAACCGGATGGAACGCAAGGCCTTGCGGCACAATGCGGCACTAATTAAAGTCTATGCAGAAAAAACGCAACCGGCAGCAATAAAAACCAGTTGCGATTTTCCTGCAAAGTGCCGGATTGTGCCGCATTGCAAAAACCGGAGGTGTGAAAGCAGCCTTAAAAGGCCAACATCAAATGTAGTAGTCATGTAAAGTGGTAGGCAAGTATTTGTAAAACTTCATGCTTGCCTAAATATCCCAAAGGAAAAGTCTGGCTGCAACTGCTACAAATCGGTGCTTCCGGGTAATGTAATAGTCAAAAAATAGAAAAACCCGAGCACTCAATAAGGCTACATGCGCACGCTGCATCTTTTTGTGTTCACAAACTGCAGCCAAAATGCAGCCAAAACTGCACCTTGTCAGAGAGAGCCTGGAAATGTCACAAAAAACGCATCTAATTTTAGGTGCGTTTTTGGTGCGTTTTCGGTGCGTTTTTGGTGCGTTTTTCACACCCTGCGTTTTTGCTGCGTTTTTGTGACAAATGTTGACAAAAACGCAGGAAGAAAGAACATGCTGCATTTTATTTGTCACAAACCTTTGACAAATAAAACGCTGACAAATAAACTGCAACGTGCGCATGACAAATCTGACTTCTCATAGACTTTGCTGGGAAGTCAACTGTCAGAAAGTTCTGACAAATAAACTGCAGCCAAAAAAGCAGCAAAAAAGCAGGAAAAAAAGCAGCGTGCGCATGTAGCCTAAGGAGGGAGAGAAGTATTTGGATGCAAGTGTTTTTATTTACAATCAACAAACCGCAAATGTGAACCCTGACACATGGCAACAGCCAACGTTTCGGCTTTTAGACCTTTCTCAAGGTAGTTGCTCATAACAGAGATGCTAAGGAATACGGGTTGCAAGGACAGCCGTCAGGGTAGAGGGTACATGCAGGGCATCACATTCGGCAGTATGCGGTATCTGCTTAGAAAGACCATGGAATGCTGGAACAGCGGTGGCAGTGGAGCAGCATTCCATGGTCTTTCTAAGCAGATACCGCATACTGCCGAATGTGATGCCCTGCATGTACCCTCTACCCTGACGGCTGTCCTTGCAACCCGTATTCCTTAGCATCTCTGTTATGAGCAACTACTTTGAGAAAGGTCTAAAAGCCGAAACGTTGGTTGTTGCCATGTGTCAGGGTTCACATTTGCGGTTTGTCGATTGTAAATAAAAACACTTGCATCCAAATACTTCTCTCCCTCCTTATTGAGTGCTCGGGTTTTTCTATTTTTTGCCTAAATATCCCAGTCCCAGTTGTCTGACATAACCATAAAGGCACAAATATATCTCATTGTAATAGAAGTTAAAGGTTTTTTAATTTATTTTTTTGTGCAAGCTGTCATGATTCCTCTGCTCAGTGTGTCCTGGATACAAATGATAGTTTCCTGCACTATGGAATCAGGGTGTACTGAGTTGTCATCTCATCCTTTATTCATAAATATTAAAAAAGAGAAAACATTGGTTTTTCCTTCAAATAGTAACACAATACTAACTCACTAAGCCACCAGAGAAACCAATCTACTTAGTTGAATCCAGTTCATTAGCGACTATCCAATATCTCGGGAAAAAAATCAGAAAGGGTCACTATGACGGCCACTGATTGTCATATTTTGTTGAAATAGCAATATATCAAAGACGATCAATTTTAGACTCCCCTGATGATCCATACATGAAACGTTGGGAGCGGGAATATTTGTTTTACTGCCTGATACAGGTCTTGGCTTCTTTATGGGATTTGACGTGCTGACAGCTTCCTTCAGAGCCACTATCCTGGTATGCTGCCCGCTATTAACCTCTGGATCTGGTAAGACCGTTCCCATTGATTAAGGGATCTATTTCTACGGCTGTTTGGACTAGACTACTGGGGCTCTTCGCCCATGTCATACACGTATACCCCCCCCCCTCCCTATTGGGATTTCTGAATAAGGAAGGTACATTTTCTCTTTGTGTGTATTTAAACTGTATATCCCAGCTGGCTTCTTGGTGGAGGATTTATGTGATATTTTATATCCCACCTTTAGCTAGCCAAAGATTTTTTGACTCAGGGCTGTATTTATGTGCCTTACTAACCATTCGGTCTCCATTTTGGTGCGTCATTGGTACCTTGGTTTTAACTCTCACCAGTGAACATTGTTCACTTTTATTTGCATATATATTAAAAGTTATGTTTTAGGTTTACTTTATCCTTATTTAGCTCCCCTGCTGGTCCAGCTCTTTTGCCACTAATTGTCATACAAATAACACAAGAAAAAAACACAAAAGACAGAACAAAACACTGTGATGTTTCTATAGTGCAAAGGACAATGGTCCCTATTAGAAAAACTCAGCAAAAACAAACCATTAAACCCAAATAAATATATGTTAGATCAACAGGATGCTGACAGTGGTCAGACATAGAAAAATAACATATATCTGAACCACTAAAAGATGTTGTATAGAGTAGTAGTTATCCAAAACACCACTATTAGATCTACTCTTAAAAATCGTTTATTATTATTAGTTAAAACAGAACAAACATATTGTTCTTCTCATAAATAGGCATAGAAAAACAAAAAACAAAAAAACAAAAAATCAGGTGCAAGTGCAGGTGTCAGACAAACAGTGCCCTCGCCTAGGGACAGCCCCAGACCATGTGGCTAGGTGAGTTAGGGGTATAAATTCGTCACTGTCAGAATGATACTGCTTAGTATGTGCTGTGACTCTCCCTCATAAGTTAGCTTACTTCACTTAAATGAGCCTAAGTTAGCATAGTCAGACTCGCCGTCCTTGCTCATCTCTAGCGGGGGTTAACCCCTAACTCACCTAGCCACATGGTCTGGGGCTGTCCCTAGGCGAGGGCACTGTTTGTCTGACACCTGCACTTGCACCTGATGAATAAAAATAACATATAGCATAAGAAAAAGGATTGGTCTCACCACATCCTTCTATGTCAGGGTGTGCAGGATCTCCATCGGAGTTCTGGGTCCAGAGTACTGATCCAGTTCAATCTGTCCCTATTAGCTCCTGGAGAACAAGAATAACAGAAACTTCCCACTCCAGACTCTTGTCCCAACAAGGACGCTCCACAGCCAATGCAACAAGCTGGACCCCCAACACGGCCCTAGATGCGTCCCGACGCGTTTTGTCCCCAGTAACTCCCCAGGGGACACAGTGCCTCATATATAAAAGGTCCTCGCTGCCAGCCATCATACACGCATCGTGCTAGCAAGTCCTTAAATTCATACATGTTCACTGTCCTTTTGTCCTACTTTTTTTACTTGATCATTTGTACAAAAAAAATTGTCATTTGAATTAAAACTTGATTTTTTTTTCTAATAAAATTGAATTGCATGCTATACTCCTGGTTGTCCTGATTTTGTTAAACCTTTCCTTTTTTAGGTCAATTAGGAACAAAAACTACTTATATTTGCCAAATGCCAGAATAAGAGAAAAATAATGTTTCAAGTCCATTTTTATTGCTTTCTGCAAAGTCAAAAAATTATATCCATATTATTAGTATTTGTTACCATTTCCCTGACACTGTATAACATGGGTCAAACATTTTGGATCTCCTTCCACAAGCTTCTCACAATAGTTGGTAGGAATTTGGGCCCATTCCTCCTGACAGAACTGGTGTAACTGAGCCATGTTTGTAGGTCGCTTTGCTTCATTTAGGCTATGTTCGCACGTTGCGTTTTTTTCCGCGTTTCTGCAGCGTTTTTAGCTGCAGCGTTTTTGTGCCAAAACGCATGCGTTTTTGTTTTCCAGCAAAGTCTATGGAAAAAGCAGAAATCCTGTCTGCACTTTGCTTTTTTTTCAGCAGCGTTTAATTTGCATATTTGTGGTCAAAAACCATGCTGAAAAAGAAGCAGCATGTCAGTTGTTTTTGCCATTTCTGCAGCGTTCCCTTAACATTGGAGTCAATGAGAAATGGCAAAAAGCAACCAAAATCACAATTCCTGCGTTTTTCATGCTTTTTACCTGCTTTTCCACTGCGTTTTTGGCTCCAAAAACGCATTCTTTTCTGGCCAAAAATTAATGGGTTCTAATGTTCCTTTACACACACACAATAACCGAAAATTTAAATGCTAAAAAATAATAAACTTTACCTATTTTTCTGTTATAATGTGCATAACCGCTATTATTTCATTATAATTGATATTTTCCATATAGTTTTATTAAAAGTTAATTTTACCCTTTTTTCTCTCTTTTTTCATTCTTTTTGACTAGTCCAACTTTATTTCTCAGTGTCTTGATCTACAAAACGCATCTGCAGAAACACAGGTGAAAACGCAGGTAAAAGACGCAGAAAACGCACTAAAAACGCATGCGTTTTTAGCGCTAAAAAATGGCCAAAAGCCATTTGGTTAAAAACCAAGGGAAGGAAAACGTGCAGAATAAACTGCAGGTGCTACGACGCAACGTGCGCGCATAGCCATAGAAGGAAAGAGAGAGACGTAGTGAGGAGAGCTGGTTAAGGGAGAAGTTCATATGGACACATGTGAGGGGTTGCTCATCTCAATTTCATGAGGATTTAGTGCTCGTAGAATTTGTCGGGGGGAAGAAGTAATGAAAAAAGGAAGCCAGAAAAAAAAGGTTCTGTAAGAAACTATGGTCATATTTGAATGTTTATTGAAGTTGATTAATATCCATTTAGGGGTACAGTTAGGGGTCACTCAATCAGTAAAAATAAAACTCTGCAAGAAGAGGTGGGAGGACTTAGCTAATAGATGGTACATTTCCCAAACAGTTAGTCCAGGAATCACTAATTTCATAATATGCACATCATCTCCTGGAATGTAAATTGGCTGAGAGCTCCAGCCAAAATTATGATGGTTCTGCGTCATCTGAAAAAAGCTAAAAGCAGACATAGCCCTAATGCAGGAAACTCATCTGAGGAAAGATTTCTTTAGAATGGGAAAAAAAAAAAAATGTGGGTAGGAGAAATATATGGTTCATCAATGGAGGGGAGAAAAGCAAGTGTACTACTACGTAAAAATCCGCCATACAAAGTGAAACGAGTAGAAAAAGACACAGAAGGGATTTGGATCATTTTAACACTAGAAATGGCGAAGGGTGTAATAGGCATGTATAATTTATACGTCCCCAATACTGACCAAAAACCTTTCTTTGATCAATTATTAAAACGTTAATAGTAGGTGCAGATTTTAATGGTACATCCTCAGTGGAAGAAGATAGAACGGTGGCAGGGGGAAGGAGAGAAAGAAGCAGCGGAAAGCCAACAATATTAGCAGAACTGATAGCGACTACGGATCTCATTGACGTATGGAGAAGAAGATCGCCTAATGAGCGAGATAACACTTTCTACTAACACCCGAACCAGACATGGGCCAGAATTGACTACCTGCTTACGAGTAAGGGCCTAAAAGATAGATGCAGATAGGGACGAGGATGGAAGATTTAGTGATCCCGGACCATGCTTCGATTTCGTTAGATATTTTAGCTTTTTCCTAGAGGAACCGACATGTTGATTTCCATGACGAACAATTTGCATGGATAATTCGTTAATGGTGGCAAGACTTTTTATATATAATGAGATGGAGGATCTGAAGACACCGCTCTATTGGGAGATGGGGAAGGCGATGCTAAAAGGGAGATTGATAGCACATTTTCACAAACTTAAAAAGCAGGTGAATGCGCAATTTGAGGAAAAAGATGTGCGGCTACGCAGAGCTTGCACTGACTTCATACTGGAGAAATCTGACAACACCAGGGAAGACTGGAAAAAGGCAAAACAAGACTTTGATACATTAGTAGAAAGAAGGGAGACAATGAGGAGGACACAGATAGAAGTTGATATGAGGCGATATGGAGATAAGGACGGTATACTACTTACAAGTTTAACCAAGGATAAGAAGGGGAGGAATAACGTCTTAAAATGCAAGGGAAAAGATGGACATAATAGAGATCACTCAAAAGATATCAATAGAGAATTACAGGAGTTTTATGCGGAAGCGTACAAGAACTCCACCCGTGGGGATTTGGGTAAACTCTTTTTGGAGAAAATTGGGATCCCTAGAATAATAGCATCACAATTAAATACTCTAAATGCGCTGATTTCTGAAGTACAGATAACCATAGGCTCTGTACAGGCGGGCATATAACCGGATTCAAAGGTGATTTTTGTTGTGCTACCCGCATTAATTAAATGTATAATAAACTGCTGGGAAAGGAACTGATAGAGGGCACAAATGAGGCACACATTAGCCTTATAGACCCATGTGCCAGACCTTGGACACTAACAAAAATTACAAAATGAAAGAGATGAGGAATGTTATCAGGGTAATCCCATCTATTGAAGTCAGAGGCAAAAACTAATGCGTGATGTTGGGTGGGGGAGCAAGGGGCTTCCAGTAGAGTTTGTTGTAGAATAAAGTAGAAGGAATATAAAAACGTTAAACTGTAAAGCAATAAGGAAATGTTTATTCTTGGTTGTAATGTATAATTGATGTAAAACAATAAAAACCTTTTGGTTAAAAAAAAAAGTGGCATTATTGTTGTTTTCTTCCTGTTCCTCCTCATTAAGCATTAAAAGTTCGTTAATGGGTAATGTCTCTCCTTGTGGAGAGTGACGTGCAAGTGTAAGGAGATTTATAGGCTAGGCAATGCTCCTCTGGGAAATTAAATATGCAACAAGCCTCTTGAGTTAGGAATTGGACTTTAACTTTAGTGCCAACTTTTGGAATTGCATGACACTCTCCAAGAAGAGACATTACCCCTTAAGCCTCAGTCAGAGTCTCTCATTCAGCCAAATCATATCTCTCTCTTGTTTCTGCAAATAGTTTTTGGTTTGGCTTCTTATCCTAAGTCATGTAGCAAGGCTCGTTAAAAGGTCAATATGGACTTTTAGGATTGCTACAACCAATAGGTGGCACTCAAGTCCTCTTCTTCTTTGAAGAGGCAATTTGCATATTTAATAAGTGTTATAAACCCCAAAATTATGATATTGTAAAATACAACTCATCCCCTAAAAAAAAACAAGCCCTCATGTGATTGATATTAAAAAGTTGTGAAACAAAGATTGTGAAACTAAAGAACTAAAGAAAAGAGAGGAACAAAAGGTTTGCCATTTTTTTCTGTGACATAAAAGGTTAATTTTTATGTTGTTTTTGTTACATTACTTTCATGGTTGTTATTTCCTGATTTGTTTTTTAAAACGTGAACTTTGATCCTCAGACCTTCAGTCGGGTCGTAAAAGCACATTGTATTTGTAGCGCCGTGGACACCACTAGCGCCTGATGGATCTTGTTGACTCCCAGTGGGATCGATCAGCTTCTGATGCTTGAGGAATATGGCAGAATCTGTAACAGAGAACCAGATTTACAGATACTTGCCAGCTCTCCAGGAATGTCTGGAAAAGTGACGGAGAATGGGAAGACCTCTCATATTTTTTAATGAGTTTTCAAATTTCTCAAGTATTTACCTGTCTTTCTAACATTTTCTTCATTCCCACCACAGATATCATCCAGGAAAATTTCTGTATCAGCAATTAGGAGTGAAAGGGATTGCAAACTACATGAACAAAAAGTTGTGACATTATAGCATGGGCGTAAAACATTGGCGAAGCACTGTTAGGGCTTTGTCACACTCTACTTTTTTTTTTTCCTCGCATTTTTCATGAGTGAAAAATGCTGTATTTTGAAGTATTAGCAAGTGTTTGTTTATTGAATGTGCATTTGAACTATCAAAGCGGTTTTTTTTTTAAATCTGCAGCATGTTAACTCTTTCAGCTTTTTTCATCCATTCAAATCTATGGGGAATAAAAACATTCGTATGTTGTTCAACTTTTTTCCTGTTTTTGGTGCAAGAAAATCTGCTTAAAATACTCAATGTGTACATGTCATGTCTCATCTCCGGGTCTCGATTTGGTGACTTTTGGTTGTGTGGTCAGTTTGCCTCTCTTTTGGACCACAAACAGTTTTGTCTTTGTCCCATTGCAGATAGTTCTTTTTTTTTTTTTTTTTTTTTCCTGTCTTGCTTTCCTTTTTATTTCTATTCACATGTTTTCACTTATTTTGTTTGTCCTATCACATCTTGGGAGGGACTATTTAAACTCACCATGCACTTGCCTTCATTGTTTGCTATATTCCTAGTTGGATGGATGTTTGGAGTCCCAGCTCTTCAGTTAATGATTATCTTGTTAAATTATCTCTATTGTTTTTCTCTGCAGTTTGTGTGTTTCCCTTCCCAGCATTCTTCCCATTGTGTTATGTTTAGAGTTTGGGGGGTTTCCACGAATTTCACTAGTCTTTTGGGTTATTTGCGTTTTCCTCCATCTTTCCTCCATGACTGTGTGAACACGTTCTTAGCCCTGTGTCTCACCCTATCCCTGTGTGCACTTCCCTTATGGTTATTGTTGTTTTGTGTTACACTTTGTTTAAGATTGAGTTTGCAGTTAAGGGCACTTTGGGTCAGGCTATGTTGAGTGGGGGTGCCATTGTATTATCTTAGGGTGTCAACCTCTCTAGTCAGGTACAAATCAGAGTCAGATTTAGGGCTTCTAGTCTGAATAGGGACCTGTGCATTGTAGGTTAACATCTCTCCTGATTTGTTCACCCCCATTTGAATATTTTTAGTACATTTTTTAATAGGGTACAGAAAAGAAAAGGGATGGCATTAGGATAGGGGAAACCAGAATAGACAGGGAAGGGGCAATGAACAATGAACAGTCAAGCTTTGTCAGATGGACTATTAAAGCCATACATTACATCAAGTATGCCAATATCCATATCTATGAAGTTATACATTTATTGAAACTAACTCTTTTTATTTAGCCTATTTATATCTATTGACTGTAATACATGCATGACTATATATAGAAAGAATGGAAATGGAGTACAGGAATTGGGAAGGGGGAAACTGTGAAAAGACATAGAGGGGAAAAAAAGATTACAAAATGATTATCATTGGTCATACTGCAGAGATAATGTTATCATCCTAGTCACTGTAAAGTATGTATGCTATGATGTAAATATCTAAGAGGTGTTGACTGTATAATCCATGTCATGGGACTATGGATTTTGAAATTTTGGCGAGTACAGTTTGGACGATAAAGACCATCTTGTATTGTATCTGGTACGTTGATTTTCATTTGTTCACAACCATGTGAGTAGTGGGAATTATTATTATTATTTATTTATTATTATTATTTATTTATAGAGCACCATTAATTCCATGGTGCTGTACATAAGGGGGTTACATACAAAATACGTATACAAGTTACAGTAGACAGACTAGTACAGAGGGAAGAGGGCCCTACCCTTGCGGGCTTACATTCTATAGGATTATGGGGAGGAGACAATAGGTGGGGTGTAGGTCAGGCGGCAGCTCCGCACGGTGGTCGGGCGGCAGCTCCGCACGGTGGTCGGGCGGCAGCTCCGCACGGTGGTCGGGCGGCAGCTCCGCACGGTGGTCGGGCGGCAGCTCCGCACGGTGGTCGGGCGGCAGCTCCGCACGGTGGTCAGGCGGCAGCTCCGCACGGTGGTCAGGCGGCAGCTCCGCACGGTGGTCGGGCGGCAGCTCCGCACGGTGGTCGGGCGGCAGCTCCGCACGGTGGTCGGGCGGCGGCTCCGCACGGTGGTCGGGCGGCAGCGAGTTCATTGTAGATTGTAGGCATTTCTGAACAGATGAGTTTTCAGGTTCCTTTTGAAGTTTGCAAGGGTAGGGGATAGTCTGACGTGTTGAGGCAGCGAGTTCCAGAAGACTGGGGATGCTCGGGAGAAGTCTTGGAGTCGGGTGTGTGAGGAGCGAATGAGAGAGGAGGAGAGGAGGAGATCTTGGGAGGACCGGAGGTGACGTGTTGGAGTGTAGTGGGGGATTAGTTCGGAGATGTACGGAGGGGAAAGATTATGCACAGCTTTGTAGGTCAGTGTTAGAAGTTTGAATTGGATACGGTGGAAGATTGGAAGCCAGCGGAGGGACATGCAGAGAGGAGAAGCGGGGTGGTATTGAGGAGAGAGGTGGATAAGTCGGGCAGCAGAGTTAAGGATGGACTGGAGAGGGGCAAGCGTGTTGGCAGGGAGGCCACAGAGGAGGATGTTACAGTAGTCGAGGCGGGAGATTATGAGGGCATGCACTAGCATTTTAGTAGATTGCAGATTGAGGAAAGGGCGGATTCTGGAAATATTTTTGGGAATCAGTCATAAAGACTCCAGTTCAAAACCCTAACCATGACTTACAAAGCCATCCACAACCTGTCTCCTCCTTTCATCTGTGACCTAGTCTCCCGGTACTTACATGCACATAACCTTTGATCCTCACAAGATCTCCTTCTCTGCTCCCCTCTCATCTCCTCTTCCCACCATCGCATCCAAGATTTCTCCCGTGGCTCCCCCATACTCTGGTACTCTCTGCCACGACACATCAGACTCTCGTCTACCTTGCCAAGCTTCAAAAGCAACTTGAAGACCCACCTCTTCCGACAAGCCTACAACCTGCCATAACCCTCAGTCCACTATAACACCGCACGACCAGCTCTACCCTCACCTATTGTATCCTCACCCATCCCGTGGAGACTGTGAGCCCTCGCGGGCAGGATCCTCTCTCCTCCTTTACAAGTTTGTGCCTTGTATTGTCTATGATTATTGTACTTGTCCCTATTACGTACACCCCTTTCACATGTAAAGCGCCATGGAATAGATGGCGTTATAATAATAAATAATAATGATAATAATAATAATGGTGCACATAGCCTTACTGATCGGATGCTCATGGTCTGTTCTTTTTTCTTTCTTTTCACATACACGATGGCGCCACCTGCAGGTTAGTTTGGTTTCTCCACATTTCTAATCATTGTTTAGTCTCCTGAGAATAATGCCAAAAATGTGTTTTAACTTCATTCTCCTAATTAATATCATCAGGTCCTGACCACCACAGCCATATCTTTTCTCTAATTAGCAGAAGAGGTTTATGAGATTTGATAAAATAGTTTGTTTTCAAATGCCTTGAGCTTGAGGTCTGAGTGATACGAGAGATATAATCTGAGTCTGGTTAAAGGGATGAGTGCCCAGTCAGTAATGTTTACTAGACAACCATTCTTAGGCTTTGTATCCATAGCAACCACACTTTCAAACATAGTTGAGATTAACACTGAGGTGCCAGCCGAAACGTGTTGATGTAACTTTTATGTGATTTTATGTTGGCTTATAGAATAAAAAAAGTAATAGTGGTGATGAGTCGCCCAACCACAGCGGTCACCCCAGGGACACCGCTCCACCTCCAGGGACACTGCAGGGACTTCTCCTTTGGATCTTTCTCAGTTTCGTTTCTTTTTCTTTTCCTCCCACAGGACTGGGGCGTCCCCACAGTCCAGGGACAGATCCGCCTCCATCTTCTCCTCTCGCGGGGCCAGAGCGCTCCAGGGGTTCTAGGACAGCCACACCTCTTTGTGAGCGGTGCTTTCATTCTGTGCGGGCTGCAGTCTTCAAATTCACACGCTTTTAGCAGTGTCAATATGGCGGCGGTCCAAATTTTCTGATCGGACCGCTAAGGCGCACTGTCACCTGTCTTAAGAGGTCTAGTCCTTATCCTGTTCGTAACGCTAGATGAGTCGCCCGACCACAGCGGTCGTCCCAGGGACACTGCTCCACCTCCAGGGACGCTGCAGGGACTTCTCCTTTGGATCTTCTGGTGACAGGTCTGTCAGGTTGGTTACATCTGAGTCGTGACACCACTCTCGGTTTGCGGTCGGGGTTATGGGTGACCGCCACTGCAGTTTTAGCAAGCATCTGGGGCTGATGGAATCTGCAGTCGGATGGTGTCGCCTCCCGAGAGTGAGGCTGGCCCCAGGGTGTATGTGTGTAGAACAACAGGTCGCAGAATAACTCAGTCTCAGTCCTAAGTGTCTTGCAACTAGTTTTTACTCACTTTCAGATGCTTCCAGGGGCACCCGGGCGATGCTGAGATACACCAAGAGAGAACCAGGTATCCTTCAGGCTGGTATAAGGGTAACTGTTAGCTCGCCTTCCTAGCACTTCTTGTTTCGGACAACCACTGACTTGAAGTACCGTGGGGTTCAACTGCCTTTTCTCCCCTTTTTGGCCCGTTTGCTGGCAGCGTGGACCAAGGATGATGGCTCCAGGCTCAATCCTCCTTATGGGCCCCCTCGTTGCTGCTGATGCTCGGACTCTGTTTTGGTTGGTGTGGGACTTGTGGTCCTCCCCACCGGCAGGTTTAGCAGACCACTAAATGGATGTCTGGCTCTAGGGACCTGTTTCCCATGCGTGCCTAGCCACCAGAGTATCCGTTCACGACCAGCTGACTTCCTCAGCGTCTTTCTGTCCAACTTCTGGTGACCGTTCTCCCCCGCCAACAGCCACTACACGTGCAGGGTCTGACTAGCGTGTCCGCTCTCCTGCGTCTCCACTTCATACTGGCTACCTCCAGCTCCTTTTCCTGACTGCCGCTGCAACCTAGCTTCCAGCCTCTCTACCGCACCCCTTGATTGGATGTGGAGGCACGCCCCTTCCTGGGTCTGCCCAGGGGTCCCCTCAAAGGTGTGGGAGACCTGGTCACTATGTGTCTGTGCGTACACACCCTATTCCAGCCTTTTGGATCACCTGTTTGCACTCACCAAGCATGGGTGCAGTACTCAGTGACACCTGACCAGGTTAAGGGCGACACAATACTTTTATTTTTTGCCCGGTAAATGTGAGTCTACTTTTTTTTTCTTTTCATTATAGTTTACCCCAAGTAGTCTTATTTCCTTTTTTCCTTTTCATGTTGTATTGTTCCCATTTTTTGGAAGATGTTGACCACCCCTATATGTTACCTTTTTTTGGAAGCTAGAAATTGTAATTTGGTGATTTCTGATGCCACATATACAGTATAGTGGGTCAGTTTTTTTTAGTTCTGTTTATTCTTTTGGTTTGGCGCCATCTAGAGCATATATTCTAAAATGTTTTTCTTTTTTTATTCCTAGATTTAGTGAGCAAGCATTAAAGGAAATGTAGTGAGGGGCTTCATTTAAACCCATCATCACCCAGCCTGTTTTCACCTTAGTGACCAAGCCATTTTTTTCAATTCTAATCAATGTCCCTTTATGTGGTAATAACTCTGGAACGCTTCAACAAATCCAGGTGATTCTATCAGAGCTGTGGAGTCGGAGTCGGAGCTCATTTTGGTGGAGTCGGTATAAAATGCACCGACTCCAACTCCAAAAATATATAATAAATTGGGGACAGGAGTGCAATGCAGAATGTGCTGAATATTTTTTCATAGGAATTTGGGAAAGTTATGATGAAATGTCCTATAAATGGCTGTTCTATTCCTGATCTAAGGCTACATTCACACAGTGTTTTTGCTGCATTTTTTGAGGATACGTTTGTCAGCTGCAAAAGCAGATCATCTTTTTAAAAAACTGCATTACCTGAAAGGTTTTTGAGCTCATAAATAATGCTTTCAATAGCAAAAACAGATTAGAAAAACACCACAAACTGACTGCTCATTCTCTGTGAGGATCTGTTTTTAAGCACAAAAACGGATCCTCACAAAACACTGTGTCTGAATGTCATATCTTGAAACCCATTGCCTTTGCTGGGTGCCCGGAGTCACTGCATTTCACTGAATTATTTTGCCATCAATGTTCGATATGTTTGTGACCAAGAAAGAAATTGTTAGCAAACCCTGGCAGTAAAAGATACTAAAGCTCATCACACCGGCCAGTTTCTCCAGGCCTTAGTGGAAAAAGTTCTGCAAGATTACAAACTCAAAAAAGAACAGGTTCTTGCCATTGTAACGGACAATGCTTCAAACATAAGTACAATTAAACTGATGAATGAGAGTAATAAACAACATCTAGAGGAAAATTTAGGATTCAGTATGTGTGAGATGGAAGGCCACAGCGCTGCTCATGTAACTGAGGAACAAACAGATATTACAACAGAACAGCAAAATGGTACTTTAGGATTAGATGATCTTGTTTAAGCTCTTTCAAAACACTTTCATATTCATCACATGTGCTGTGTTGTGCACACGCTGCAGCTGGCAATAAGAGATAGTCTGCAAGAGGGACCCCAATTTCAAACATCCGGTTTTTCGCCAGTTTGGCGGATGCTGTGCACTCCAGTACAGTGTGTATATAGTACAGTGGCAGCGCAACAAACGCCGCTCACATGCTGTCATGTGACCCGGAAGTTGTGGCGCTGCCACTGTACTGTATCGTACTGTACTGGCGTGCGCCAAATCCGCCAAACCGGCAAAAAGCCGGATGTGTGAAGTTGGGCGGACATGTTGGAAATCTGATTGGAAAAGTGAGGAAATTGGTTATTGCCGCCAGAACCCCTAAAATTGATTCCATCTTGAAGAGACGTGCTGGGAAAGGGGCAATTGTTGATCAAGTCACTCGGTGAGGCAGCACTTATTTAATGACTGAGCGATTGCTTGAACTAAAATCATTTCTTATAGATATGGTGAACCCTCAAGTAACCTTAAATGAAGGTCAATGGACACAGGTGGCTGAATTGGAGGAATTGCTTAATCACCCATGTCAATTGTTTTTGCCATTTGGGCTGCATTTTGGTAACATTGAACTCAATGAGAAGTTGTAAAAAAAAAACGAGCAAGCAAGATCAAAATTCCAGCGTTTTACATGCTTTTTAGCTGCTGAAAACATGCGTTTTGAACTACATAAACGCATGTGTTTCTGACATCAAAATAATGGAATGATATATCCCTTTACACACACACACATAGTCCGACAATTAAATTAATGAAAAATAATAATTTATTGGAATTATAGCGATAAATAGTATAAAACCGCTATTATTATATTAAATATAACTGTTTTCGTTATGATTTAACCCCTTCACGACCGCGGGCAGTAAAATTACGTCCTATTTTAACGTGACTTAACGACCAGGGACGTAATTTTACGGCCTAAACTTCATTTGATTGCCGTGGCCATAGCAACGGCTTCCAAATGATGTCCCCTGCTGTTTCTTACAGCAGGGGACCTTTGCTTGACCCCAGGGGGGGTGGCATCGCCACCCCCCATAGGCGATCGATGTGATTGGCTGTTCAAATCTGAACCGCCAACCACATCGTTCGCATTAATTTCGGCAAAAATAATGCCCGAATTAGTGCGATACTGTGAGATCCTGCTATGATCTATTGTAGCAGCTACAGCAGATCATAGCCGGATCTCTAAAATGTCACCCCCAGCCCCTGCAGCACTGATTGGAGCGATCGTGCTATGACGCGCAATCGCTCCAATCAGTGTGCAGTGGGGCGGTCTGATCTGTGGGTGGCCGCCCTCCCCAGGCCTGTCCTGGTCTGGGGACCCTCCCCCAACATGTCTGCAGCGTGGAGTGGCTGGTACTTTTGGTACCACGCCACCGCTGCTGCTGCCGCCGCCGCCTCTGATGTCACCGCCGCTCCTGCTCCAATGGTAAGTATTCCGCTCCCTGCGCGCTCCCGTGAAGGCCCCTGCCCGTGCCCCCCCCCCCGATCTGCCCCCCTACGCCCCGAGCTACCCCTTGGCATCCCGATCTGCTACCCACGCGATCTGCCTGCCTCCTCTGTCATCTCTATTCTGCTTCCAAGGTTCCTTCCTTCTGCCTTTGCTTCTCCGCCCCCTCTGCCCCCCTCCTCTCCCCATCCCCCTCTGCACCCCCCCGACGTCCTCTTACCTGCCTTCACGGGTCGTCCGAGGTCTTCACTGGCCCGATCACATCTGCCTCCATCGCTGGGTCCTTCTGCTGATCTGTCCAATGTCCTGCCTGCTGCTGGTGTAAAGCTGTCTATCTCACTGCCTTCTTGTTCCTCTGCAGCTCTTCTGGTCAGTGATCCTCTTGGTACTGTGAGTATAACTTTTTTTTTTTTTTCTTGTAACCTGTCCATTTTTACACTTCATCCGTCCGTGCGTCCCGCCAAGCGCTGATCAGGGATGCAGATAACGGATCGGCATCCCTGCTCAATTTTTGGCGTGACTTTTTTCCGTATTCACGACGCTTTTTGTATCGCATCCGTCCGTGCGTCCCGCCAAGCGCTGATCAGGGATGCAGATAATGGATCTGCATCCGTGGTCAGTTTTTGGTGTGACTTTTTTCCGTATTCGCGACGCTTTTTGTATCGCATCCGTCCGTGCGTCCCGCCGAGCGCTGATCAGGGATGCACATAACGGATCTGCATCCCTGCTCAATTTTTGGCGTGACTTTTTTCCGTATTCACGACGCTTTTTGTATCGCATCAGTCCGTGCGTCCCGCCGAGCGCTGATCAGGGATGCACATAACGGATCTGCATCCCTGCTCAATTTTTGGCGTGACTTTTTTCCGTATTTGCGATGCTTTTTGTATCGCATCCGTCCGTGCGTCCCGCCAAGCGCTGATCAGGGATGCACGTAACGGATCGGCATCCCTGCTCAATTTTTGGCGTGACCTTTTTTTTTCCGTATCCCCAACGCTTTTTGTATCTCATCCGACCGTGCGTCCGGCAGCGGCCGATCAGTGCACTGCATCTGTGCGTTTGAAAAGTCAAATGGCGTTCCTTCTCTTCTGAACCCCACCATGTGCACAAACAATTACTTTCCACCACATATGAGGTATCTGCGTACTCAGGAAAAATTGCACAATATGTTTTATGGTACATTTTTTCCTGGTACCGTTGTAAAAAAAAAAAAGCTACCTGGTTGATACAAAAATTTTGTGGTTAAAAAAAAATAATAATTTTCACGGTTCAACGTTATCAACTTCTGTGGAGCTCCTGGGGGTACAAGGGGCTCACCAAACATCTAGATAAATTCCTTGAGGGGTCTAGTTCCGAAACGGGGTAATTTGTGGGGGAGCTCCACTGTTTAGACACCATAGGGGGTCTCCAAACGTGACATGGCGTCCGCTAATGATTCCAACCAATTTTGCTGTCAAATGGCGCTCCTTCTCTTCTGAGCCCCGCCATGCGCCCAAACAATTACTTTCCACCACATATGAGGTATCTGCGTACTCAGAAGAAATTGCACAATACGTTTTATGGAGCATTTTTTCCTGATACCCTTGTGGAAAAAAAAGCTACCTGGTTCAAGTGACAGTTTTGTGGTGAAAAAAAAAATTGTATTCGTGGCTCAACATTATCAACTTCTGTGAAGCCCCTTGGGGCTCACTAAACATCTAGATAAACTCCTTGAGGGGTCTAGTTTCCAAAATGGGGTCACTTGTGGGGGAGCTCCACTGTTTAGGCACCATAGGGGGTCTCCAAAACGTGACATGGCGTCCGCTAATGATTCCAACCAATTTTGCTGTCAAATGGCGCTCCTTCTCTTCTGAGCCCCGCCATGCGCCCAAACAATTACTTTCCACCACATATGAGGTATCTGCGTACTCAGGAAAAAATGCACTATAAATTTTATGGTGAATTTTTTGCTGATACCCTTGTGAAAAAAAAAGCTACCTAGTTGAAGCAACAGTTTTGTGGTAAAACATTTTTTTTTTCTTTTCATAGCTCAACGTTATAAACTTCTGTGAAGCCCCAGGTGTTCAAAGTGCTCACCAAACATGTAGAAAAAATATTTGAGGGCTCTAGTTTCCAAAATGGGGTCACTTGTGGGGAAGCTCCATTGTTTAGGCACCTCAGGGGGTCTTCAAACCCGACATGGCGTCCGCTAATGAGTGCAGCTAATTTTGCACTCAAAAATTCAAATGGCGCTCCTTGCCTTCCGAGCACTGCCGTGTGTCCAAACATTTGATTTCCACCACATATGAGGTACCTGCGTACTCAGGAGAAAATGCACAATACATTTTATGGTGCATTTTTTCCTGATACCCTTGTGGAAAAAAAAGCTACCTAGATGAAGCAACCGTTTTGTGGTAAAAAAAAATAAATTTCTTTTCACAGCTCAACGTTATAAACTTCTGTGAAGCCCCCAGGTATTCAAAGTGCTCACCAAAAATCTAGAAAAATTACTTGAGGGCTCTAGTTTCCAAAATGGGGTCACTTCTGGGGGAGCTCCATTGTTTAGGCACCTCAGGGGGACTTCAAACCTGACATGGCGTCCGCTAATGAGTGCAGCTAATTTCGCGTTCAAAAATTCAAATGGCGCGCCTTCCCTTCCGAGCTCCGCTGTGCGCCCAAACAATTGTTTTTTACCACATATGGGGTATCAGCGTACTCAGGAGAAAATGCACAATAAATTGTAGGGTGCACTTTCTCTTTTCTCCCTTGTGAAAATGAAAATTTTATGGCTAAAGTAACATTTTTGTGTTAAAAAGTAAAATTTTCATTTATTCCTTCCACATTACTTTGGTTCCTGTGAAGCACCTAAAGGGTTAATAAACTTCTTGGATGTGGTTTTGAGCAGAGTGAGGGGTGCAGTTTTTAGAATGGGGTCACTTTTGGGTATTTTCTGTCACCTAGGTCTCTCAAAGTCAACTTCAAATGTGATGTGGTCCCTAAAAAAAATTATTTTCTAAATTTTGTTGGAAAAATGAGAAATTGCTGATGACCTTTGACCCCTTCTAACTTCCTAATGAAAAAAAAATTTGTTTCGAAAATTGCGCTGGTGTAAAGTAGACAAGTGGGAAATTTTATTTAGTAACTATTATGTGTGACATATCTCTCAGATTTATGGGCATAAATTTTCAAAGTTTGAAAATTGCGAAATTTTCAAAATTTTTGCAAAATTTCCTAAATTTTCACAAATAAACGCAAAAATTATCGGTTTAAATTTACCACTGACATGAAGTACAATATGTCACGAAAAAACAGTCTCAGAATCGCCAGGATCCGTTGAAGTGTTCTAGAGTTATAACCTGTCAAAGTGACACTGGTCAGAATTGCAAAAAATGGCCCGGTCATTAGGGTGTTTTAGTGGCCGGGGGTGAAGGGGTTAAATAAGTATATATTTTTTTTTTTCATTTTTCTTTTACCCTTTTTTCATAGTGTTTGTATGTCAAAACTTTTAGTAGTGTCTTTGTAATTAAAACGCATCTGACTTAAAGCAATGGAAACGCAGGTAAAAAGCGCTAAAAACACGGCTAAAACACGATAAAAACGCACGCGTATTTACCGCGATTTTGTGGTCTAAAGCAACTTTGGCAAAAGCAATTTCTGCCAGACCAGAGGATGCGTTTAGAACTGCAACTACAACGACGCAAAGTGCGTACATAGCCTTAGTGTAGAGAGGTTGTTCTCTAGCCTTAGGCGGGCTTTGCACACTGCGACATCGCAGCCCGATGCTGCGATGCCGAGTGCGATAGTGCCCGCCCCCGTCGCAGCAGCGATATGTGGTGATAGCTGGCGTAGCGAAAATTATCGCTACGCCAGCTTCACACACACACTCACCTGCCGTGCGACGTCCCTGTGGCCGGCGGCCCGCCTCCTTGTTAAGGGGGCGGGTCGTGCGGCGTCACTGTGACGTCACACGGCAGGCGGCCAATCGGAGCGGAGGGGCGGAGATGAGCAGGATGTAAACATCCTGCCCATCTCTTTCCTTCCGCATATCCTACGGAAGCCGCAGTGAGGCCGGTAGGAGATGTTCCTCGCTCCTGCGGCTTCACACACAGCGATGTGTGCTGCCGCAGGAGCGAGGAACAACATCGGACCGTCGCGTCAGCGTAATCATGGATTACGCCGACGCTGCACAGATGATACGATAACGACGCTTTTGCGCTCGTTAATCGTATCATCTAGGCTTTACACACTGCGATGTCGCATGCGATGCCGGATGTGCGTCATTTTCAATTTGACCCCACCGACATCGCACCTGCGATGTCGCAGTGTGCAAAGCCCGCCTTAGAATTATTAGGTCCGATTTGACTTCATCTATGAAGGAGGATCTGATGGAAGAAATTCATAGACTGCACAAAAAATTCATAGACTGCACAAATGTTATTTAGTATGTTATGTTATAAAAACTTTTTTTGCCACTTACATAGTGTATTACATAGTGTTATATATACAAGTATATATTTGTGTCATATATAACACTATGTAATACACTATGTAAGTGGCAAAAAACAGTTTTCAACAAAAACATACTAAATAATAACATTTAGTATATTGCTTATATTTAAGTGAAAAAACTTATTGTAGTGTAATGTGTACATCAGACATTTAATCATTTTATGATACAATAATCAAGTTATTTAGATAGAACATAAAATATATTTATTGGAATAAAACTTTAGAACACCAAAAACTGTAATGAATTGTAAATATGTAATACAATGCCATATATATGCATAGTGTGTGTGTGTGTGTGTGTGTGTGTGTGTGTGTGTGTGTGTATGTATATAATATATAATATATATACACACATATATATACTTGCTGTACTCCCCGGCTTCGCCCGGGTTAATAACTGCTGTTAACAAAATAGAATGTATTAATAAAAAATGTATTCTGCACACAAAAACCACAAAACAAATAGATTGAAATGTAATTATTAAATTGTTGCTTATATTAACCAATCAGAGCTCAGATTAATTAACTGTAGCAAAATAGAAGCTAAGCTGTGATTGGTTGCTATTGGCAGCCTGATAAATCTCCAGGCAACAGAATGCCCTCCCCCTGACAGTATATATTAGCTCACACATACACATATAGACAGGTCATGTGACTGACAGCTGCCGTATTCCCTATGTGGTACATTTGTTGTTCTTGTAGTTTGGCTGCTTATTAATCAGATTTTTATTTTTGAAAGATAATACCAGACTTGTGTGTGTTTAGGGCGATTATGTGGCGAGGTTGGTGTATGTGCGGTGAGATGTGTGCTGAGGGTGGTATATGTGTTCAAGCACGTGATAGTGTGTGGCGCATTGTGTTTGTGTGTTCATATCCCCCTCTGTATATATCTCTCTCTCTCTATCTCTTTCCCTGTCTGTCTCTGTCTCTTTCTCCATCTGTCTCAATCTCTTTCCCTGTCTATCTATCTCTGTCTCTTTCCCTCTCATTCCCTGTCTGTCTCTTTCCCTCTCTTTCCCTGTCTGTCACTTTCTCTGTCAGTCTGTCTCTGACAAAGCTGAATGTGTGTGTGTGTGTGTATGTATGTCCGGGATTGGCATCTGCACCGTCGCAGCTACAGCCACAAAATTTTGCACACTCACACGTCTGGATCCCGAGAGCGTCATAGGCTATGTTTTGAGGGGGAATTTTAACCCCGCTCTTTACAGTTATTCACCAAAAAACCTGCCTCCATTAAAGCGAATGGAGCTGGGAGCCACAGTGCAGCCAGAACTTCAGAAGAATGTGCAGCCACGCCCTTATATGGAATGCTGGTGTGTCACAATGCAGCCAGGTAAAGAGACAGACACAGACAGGGAAAGAGACAGACACAGACAGGGAAAGAGGCAGACACAGACAGGGTAAGAAACAGACATAGACAGGGTAAGAGACAGACACAAAAAGACAGACACAGACAAAGACAGACTGACAGAGAAAGTGACAGACAGGGAAAGAGAGGGAAAGTGACAGACAGGAAAAGAGAGGGAAAGAGACAGACAGTGAAAGATCCACCCCACCACCAAAACTGTCCCTAGCAGAGACCAAACCCACAATCTCCAGCTATAGAGATAAACCACAGGTGCTGTCCTTATTTGAGGACGTCAGCCCACACATGGCATCGCACCATTATTCCCATAGTCCCGGACAAGAACGCCCTAAATATGTGACACGGAAGCCTCAGGAGGCTGCAGTCCTTGTGAAGGAACACTGAGATATATACACCTATGAGTGACGTGTCATAATTGATGTTTGATAAGGCCCGAGAGCCTGGTCCTCGACGGAAAGAGGATTTGAAAGGGGGATTTTAAAGGTACTGGTGCAGAGTTATAAAAGTGGGTGAAAGAGCCCTGACTGTTACCTGGTACGGTTTTCCTGCTAAGCAGTGAGTTGAACGTTGTATGTGTACTCATTGGTCTTGTTTTAGTGGATGTCAATGTATTCTTACCTAGAATTGAATACATTGGGGAAGAACCCTAAACTTTGGCCTTAATCAGAATTGAGTATTGGATGAACCGTCCTCATGGAGGTGTGTGTATTGTGAATTCTCTCCCTGATCCTGATTTGCATCCCATGCCTTTCTATAGGAAAATGTGCCAAATCCAGAAAACCCACTCTGCCACATATGCTGATTTGTATGGGCCCACCCAAGTTAAAGCTGGGGATTCTTTCTGGCCAGTAATGGAACCAGGTTTGCAGGTTTATAGTGAGGGTGAGTGGTGAGTGTACTTTATTATCACCCAAGTGACACTGGTGCTCTAGGTTTTCCTGGAAGACGTTTGTATGTATAATGTACGCAGTTTTTGGTGTGAAACACCGTAGGAGAGTTGAAATTGGAAAAAAAGAGAAGTGTTAGTTTCTATTTCATCTTCAGTGAAGTTTAATTGTAAGTGACACACGTATGTTGAAAAAGAGAATTCTCCCAAGGGGGGAGATTAGATGAGAATTGATTGAAGGAACAGGATGTTATATTGAATGTCAATATAGTGAAAGTATTGAGATGATTTGAAGAGATGTAATTCTGAATCCAGCAACTACACTGTGTATTTTACCTGTTTGTGAAAATGGCTTCTCCAAGCCCATTATTAGAAACATAAGCTGATATATAGGGTGGACTTGTGTACTGTCTGTTGAGCACTGTGTCCACGTAAGCCCACCCCATTTTTTCCTGTCCTGTCCTGAATGTGGATTTCTTTCTGTCACTCTGTGTTTTGCCCAGCCCTGGGTGGGGTATGGTATGGGGATATTATTGCAGGGGCTGACAGGAGATGAGGGCGAGAACAGGGTCCCTAGTTACAGGGTCAGCCCAGGGGTACCTATATAATCCATATTCCCAGTGACAGATTGCATACCTCCTGAATGTAGATGGCACAACCCATGTCACAACCCAGTCTGGCCGACACCCAGTTTCCAGCCGCCATCTTAGGACCCAAAGCCACTGCTCTGTTTATTGCTGATGCAGCAGAGGCTGCAGAGGGGGGACATAGGGACCTGAAATCCACACGTTTTTTGTCATATATGCAGTTGTACCCCATTGTGTTCCCACTAATGAACCTTAGCAGAGGACATTGCTGATAGTCCTGTGGAAACCTTTTCCTTTCACTTTTGCATATTTGTTTTTGATGTACCTAGTATACAATTAATTAGACCATATCAAGAGACTGCTCACTATTAGTCCTGGTGGACAGTGAATATTTTTCTGCCTATGGCAGTTGATGCTTAGCCTAGTTTGAGATATTCTCACTTGTATGTTATCCTGCCTGGTATATTGCACAAGAGTTCCCTGAAAAAGAGTGGGGGATCATGTGGTCCTAAGGGGACTTTGATCATCAGGAGTTGGCATATATTAGGTTTTTTTTGTTGGCAGCACCCAGTAATCCTTTGTGTCTTGGTTTGCAGGGTCTGACAGGAGATAGGGATACGCTGGAGGCCCGGCCCTGACCACCATCAGGTCTACCGTCGGGATGAGGGAGAGTCAGGGCCCCCAGTTACAGGGTCAGCACAGGAGAGGTAGAGTAGATACACTTCACTGCTATTTCTAGTTGTGTTGTATGTTCTAGTTATGTAGTCAGGGGGTGCTGCTTGTTAGTGTCCAAACCCTCTTGTGCTTTTTTCTCTTTCCCCGAGGTTTTAGGGGATCTTAGTTTTCAGAATTTGAGTGTTCTCCTGACCCAAAGTTACACCCATTGCTCTTTCTTACAAACCTGGGTATAGTCCTTTGTATCAGGTCTCCGAGAGCCTATATGCAAACAACTACAGCTGGTACCTCCTGATTACAGAAGAGAAGGACCAAGACACCCTCCTTCAAGTGGCAAGATGTATGGAGATGAATCTAACAGCTTACAAGATCACCCCACATACAGATGTGCTGCATCCACAGGCACCTGAAGAGTATCATCACGTCATCTCCAGCCCAGAAGTCATTCTACCTGTTTGCCATGGAAGAAGACAGCAGTCCTGTGAATACTACTCAGCCAGATTGAACACCTACCTAAAGCACCAGTTGAAGATCAGTGCCCTTATGACATCACTTCTCCCTGACAAAGTCCCCAACTCCCGGTGTCCGGTCCTTAATCCTGCTAAACTTCTCCCTCTTCCAAAGGGGGAGTGTCCCACCTCTGACACCTTGGTGGAAGAGGTAGTCGACTCTGGCATAGCTGAGGAAACTCTGGATTCGATACAGTGACGGATACACCTTTGGACCCTGACTTAACCCCTTTGCAGATGGATCAAGATGTGCATCAAGAAGACGGTTCCACATGGGTATGGTGGTGGTAGCAGAAGACGCTGTGCTGATAGAGCAGTCGCTACCCGCATGTCTGTCTGTGAAGAAGCAGATGTATGTGCTCTCGCTGAAGCCTGCAAAATGGCAGCCAGCATCTACTCTGTATGGAAGACAAGAGACTTGATCACTGCCAATGGAACTGTACGCCGCCATGAGGCCATAGAAAAACGGATGGAAGCTTTGCTATTGCCAGACAGAGTCGCGGTGAGCAGGGTTGGGGCCCACATTGGAGGAGTCAAGGGAATCAGTGAGAAGTGCCCTCACTGACAGAACATCCAAAGAAGCCCCAAGACCACTTACCAAAGAAACAGTCAGTCAATCTGTGCCTTTTGAATGACCCCAATCTGAAGGAGCAAGGAAAGATGGAAAATCTTGAGAAAACATTGTCCTGACCCTACAAGAACAAGTCTCAGAAGAAGAAGAGGAAGAGGAAGATAGGGTGCAGCTGTGGGCTCCCGGAGACCATAGAAAGTGGCTAGTGACCTGCTTTCACTGCCAGCCAAAGAGATATGGCAGGCCTTAGACACAGAACTGACTCTACAAACCCAATACCAGCCACAAAATAGAGGGAAGGTTGGGAGGACGGGGCAGTGTAGAAAGCACGGGCATGAGAGTCTTCCCCTTGAATCTTTCAGTGTCAGCCACACCCCAGCAGGGACCACTAGGTTGAGACCCTATGAAATCCTGTTTAGAAGTACCCCCAGATACTTCAACTAAGCTTGTTGTTTGTTTAACTAAACATTTGCCTAATATACGTTTTTGAGTTTTCTCCTCCAGATCCAACTAGATCTAGATTTTTCTCTTTTTCTTTTTATCTCTTTTTCTCTCTCTCCTCTTTTCCTCTCTCTTTTTCTCTCTCTTTCCTCAATCTTTCTCACTCTTCCTCTCTTTTCTCTCACTCTTTTTCTTTCGGACGAAGATCCATGCATTCCACAACAAAGATGTCGGACCTGAGACCAGGAGATGGCTATCTTCCCTCTTCTACCCGATACTTTGTGCCAGGACGATGATATCTAAGCCTGTGGACCAGAAGACGACTGTGCATCCCACCTTTGATGATGTCCCACCATTACCGCCTGAGGACTGAGGAGCATGAGACTCTGAGTGAAATCAACCCTGATAAATATTAGCCAATTAGAGGACTACTGCCACGTTCCCCCTTCCTGAATAACGTGTGCCAGCGGAACATAGCCATGAGGACAGTCTAGAGAAAACGGTCAGGATCTGGCCTCCTATGCATAGTCTGTTGGGTGGAGAGATTCATCCACAAGGGATGGGTTATCTCGTATGTGAGTGAGGTAACCATCGGCATTAGGACAGATCAATAGACTCGGGAAAAGTAAGGAAAGACTTTTGGCTATCTCCAAAGGGGGGACTGTTAAGGACAAGATTATGAACTATTAGGAGTATACAGTTAGGTCCAGAAATATTTGGACAGTGACACAATTTTCGCGAGTTGGGCTCTGCATGCCACCACATTGGATTTGAAATGAAACCTCTACAACAGAATTCAAGTACAGATTGTAACGTTTAATTTGAAGGTTTGAACAAAAATATCTGATAGAAATTGTAGGAATTGTACACATTTCTTTACAAACACTCCACATTTTAGGAGGTCAAAAGTAATTGGACAAATAAACCAAACCCAAACAAAATATTTTTATTTTCAATATTTTGTTGCGAATTCTTTGGAGGCAATCACTGCCTTAAGTCTGGAACCCATGGACATCACCAAACGCTGGGTTTCCTCCTTCTTAATGCTTTGCCAGGCCTTTACAGCCGCAGCCTTCAGGTCTTGCTTGTTTGTGGGTCTTTCCGTCTTAAGTCTGGATTTGAGCAGGTGAAATGCATGCTCAATTGGGTTAAGATCTGGTGATTGACTTGGCCATTGCAGAATGTTCCACTTTTTTGCACTTATGAACTCCTGGGTAGCTTTGGCTGTATGCTTGGGGTCATTGTCCATCTGTACTATGAAGCGCCGTCCGATCAACTTTGCGGCATTTGGCTGAATCTGGGCTGAAAGTATATCCCGGTACACTTCAGAATTCATCGGGCTACTTTTGTCTGCTGTTATGTCATCAATAAACACAAGTGACCCAGTGCCATTGAAAGCCATGCATGCCCATGCCATCACGTTGCCTCCAGCATGTTTTACAGAGGATGTGGTGTGCCTTGGATCATGTGCCGTTCCCTTTCTTCTCCAAACTTTTTTCTTCCCATCATTCTGGTACAGGTTGATCTTTGTCTCATCTGTCCATAGAATACTTTTCCAGAACTGAGCTGGCTTCATGAGGTGTTTTTCAGCAAATTTAACTCTGGCCTGTCTATTTTTGGAATTGATGAATGGTTTGCATCTAGATGTGAACCCTTTGTATTTACTTTCATGGAGTCTTCTCTTTACTGTTGACTTAGAGACAGATACACCTACTTCACTGAGAGTGTTCTGGACTTCAGTTGATGTTGTGAACGGGTTCTTCTTCACCAAAGAAAGTATGCGGCGATCATCCACCACTGTTGTCATCCGTGGACGCCCAGGCCTTTTTGAGTTCCCAAGCTCACCAGTCAATTCCTTTTTTCTCAGAATGTACCCGACTGTTGATTTTGCTACTCCAAGCATGTCTGCTATCTCTCTGATGGATTTTTTCTTTTTTTTCAGCCTCCGGATGTTCTGCTTCACCTCAATTGAGAGTTCCTTAGACCGCATGTTGTCTGGTCACAGCAACAGCTTCCAAATGCAAAACCACACACCTGTAATCAACCCCAGACCTTTTAACTACTTCATTGATTACAGGTTAACGAGGGAGACGCCTTCAGAGTTAATTGCAGCCCTTAGAGTCCCTTGTCCAATTACTTTTGGTCCCTTTAAAAAGAGGAGGCTATGCTTTACAGAGCTATGATTCCTAAACCCTTTCTCCGATTTGGATGTGAAAACTCTCATATTGCAGCTGGGAGTGTGCACTTTCAGCCCATATTATATATATAATTGTATTTCTGAACATGTTTTTGTAAACAGCTAAAATAACAAAACTTGTGTCACTGTCCAAATATTTCTGGACCTAACTGTATATGAAGATATCCAAAAACCAGGATTTAAGATGCTGTTTGAGACTGTGTACCCCACTTAGTTCTGCATTCAGACATAAGACTCAGACAGTCTGGAATTTTCATGTGATAAGTGAATCATGCTGACATTGATTAATATAAATGAGGAACCAAGCACATTACAGTATATTGTATATCACAGAATAAGCTGTTCTATTTTATCCAATAGGAGACGTGTTACGTATTCTTGGCACCTAGCCAATAAGTCCGTTTAAATGCTTGTCCAACTTCCGTATTAAAGCAGTCTTACTTTCTATTCATATCCGAGTACGTCTTTGGTGTGTATGAAAGAGAGTGGTATGCATGCTACCACAATTGACTCATAATTTGGACTGCAGACAGTTTAAGGTAGATGCACGATTATTAGTTTGCATCACAGTAAATTTATGGCCAGCATTAACATGTGTCTGATGTTCACATTGTACTACAATAAATTTTTCACTTAACTATAAGCAATATATGTGGGAGTCGGAGTCTGAGTCGGTGCAAGGGAAATTGAGGAGTCAGAGTCGAAGGTTTGGCTTACCGACTCCACAGCCCTGGATTCGATGGCGGTAGCATTTAGGTAATAATTTGGGGTTGATTCCAGTCAGTTGGCATTGAGTTCTAGTATTAGTAACGTAGAGTCATTCATATATACATCCCGTTACTAAGATTTCAACGATGTCCCCTCCATAGTGGCAAGTTCTCCTGTGTATAGTGCACAGGAGAGTCCTCCACCTGCTGCTCACTTCAGTCACAGCCTAATTTGCGGTCACAGGTGGAGGACTCCAGCTGTGACCTCACATCACCTGAGTGATGGCACCACTGATCGCGTGGATCACTTCAGTCGCGGCCTTAACTTCAGTGGGCAGTCATATTCTATACAGCTCGCTGTGAGCGTCACATGTAGCAGTGCTGGAGGCGTCGCGACACCTTGTGTAGATTACGTCGAACCTGCAGGGGTATTTTGGGGGTTAATAAAGTGGTGAAAGAGGGTTCTTTTTTGTCTTTTATTTCAAACTAGCTGTAGTACTCAGGCGTTGCCTGGGATAGTAACTGTCTCTTTGTCTCTCTCCCAGTCTGTCTGTCTGTCTATCTCTTTCTGTGTGCGTGTCTGTGTGTGTGTGTCTGTGTGTGTGTGTCAGTCTCTATCCATGTCTGTCTGTCTGTTTGTGTCTATCTCTGTCTATCTCTCTGTCTGTCTCTGTATCAGTCTCTCTGTCTCTCTCTGTATCTGTCTCGTTCCAGATCTATCTCTTTTCCCCTCTGTCTCTTTTCCCCCTCTGTCTCTTTCCCCCTCTGTCTCTTTTCCCCCTCTGTCTGTTTCCCCCTCTGTCTCTTTCCCCCTCTGCCTTCCTCTGTCTCTCTTTCTGTTGTGTCCCATGAATGGGAACAACCTGTTGTATGTAATTTTTGCATTGCATATTTTTCCTCCTATCAGGAAATTCCTTTATTGTTACTAGGTAGATTAGACTGTATGAAGTTTGTCCCTATGTACCTCCCTTAGTTGGCTTCTGTATAGAATGCTCCTCCCTTCTCCTTCAGTTAGTCTAGAGAAACCATTGCTGATGAGACATGTCTGCAACCCTGTACAGATTATTCCTTTTCACCTGCATTTACTTTGTACTTAATACAAGACTCTAGAAGAAAACTACAGCGTTTCTCCTTGTCTTCCTACAAGTCATCGTTGTGCTGAGTTAACACTATCTGTGGAAGCCTTAGAGTGAGTAAAACCATACAGTTATCTAAGGGACTGATAATTAGAGCGGTTGGATTCACTGCTATGAGGAAGAGACAGAATAGTGAAAAGGATTAGCTGTGACCGGGATTAGTATACATATATCAGTAAATAACCTGTTTCCAGGAGTGCTATACTGCACACAATCCAGAGAAAGGATTACCCCAAGGGGCTGATAACAAGCCACAGCATAAAACTTTATAGCAGCTTCAGACAAAGTGCCCTGTAAAGTATTAACCTGTTATCAGAACAGTGTGCAGCTATTAACCTAGAATCAGCCATAAGCTAATTGTAAATTGCAGCCAGAGACTCAGCAAATACTTCCTGCAAAACAGACTGCAGAGAGATTGCAACATTGTATGATCTCCATGACAACCAGTGCAGGCAGCATTCACCCTTCCTGATGGAGTCAAAGAGAACCCTCTCACTACCTGCTTTAAAGCAACAAGAGAAAGACATGGACTCACACTTACATTACAGTGAAAGATCTAAGCGGTTGACCAAACCAACATGGAAGGTTAAAGAGAACCTAGAAACAGCCAGAAGTGAACTATTTACCCAGACAGCATTATTGTGGCAAAGAGTGCAAAAACAAGTGACTGTTTTATCTGCGCCCGGTGCTCATGAGCTACCATCAGAGGGAGCCCTTGAACAACTGTACTCAGCATACCAGTCCTACAAAGAGATTTGTAAAAAATATTCCTCTACCCTGCTGAGAGCAAACACGTCTGAGTCTCAAAAAGAACTACAGGACTTCCAACAGCTTAATGCTGAACGAGACCACACCGTGCGTGACATTGTGAGCGAGACTGAAGCAAAAATTGCGCAAATGTCAGGAGTGGCATCTTACAAATCCAGGTCCATTAAGAGCTCAAGGCACTCACTCAAATCAGGCTCATCAAGGTACTCAACCCTCAGCGAGCAGCTCATAAAGGCGCGCGCTGAAGCAGAAACAACAAAAGTACACGCCATCTTCGCCCAGAGAGAAGCAGAGATGAGAACAGAATCTGCACGCAAAGAAGCAGAGATTAAAGCAGAATCTGCACGCAAGGAAGCGGAGATGAAAGCAGAATCTGCACGCAAGAAAGCAGAAATTGAAGCCCTTCAGAAGGAATGTGAACATGTGGCGGCCATGGCAAGGCTAAAAGTCTTCGAGCAAGCTCTGGGTGGGAGCCAGGAAGGCAGCACCAGTTTGCGTGATCTCGACACAGAAGACTCACTTAAGCGTACAAGAGATTACGTGCTGAGCCAAGCCGACGAACTGCCAACTACCATCAACATTCCCGTCAGTGCTAACACTTCTCCAGAGCCTCAAGACACTGATCCACCTACAGCTTCCAGCCTTCCAGGTCAGTCCAATGCACCTCAGACTTTCAAGCCTGAACCAGCTTCATATTCCAATGCACAGCCACACCCTGCGCATCAGCAACCTCCGTATGCCCATGTCTACATGCAACCTAACATGCCGGCAAGGCGCTACACTCCCAACAACCGTGTAGTTCCAGACCCGCATACAACAGAGACTGTACACACCAAACCGGCGGTCACTGGTCTAAACGCCTACGCCACTCCGTACTTTCCCATGTTCCCGAACCACGAAGCTACGAACAACGCAACCAGCATCACGCAGTCAGCAAATGTGCCCCAACTATCGGAAAGATCAGACATGTCCGACTTTGCGAGGTACATGATCCGCCGAGAACTCACCAACACCGGTCTCACAAAGTATGACGACCTGAAAACTACAGAGGGTGGAAGTGTGCCTTCAAAACCGCAACGCGTGACCTCGGCATTACAGCTGCTGAAGAGCTGGACTTGCTAATCAGGTGGCTAGGGCCACGGTCTACTGAGAGAATCAAGAGACTCAGATCCGTCTACATCAGTGACCCAACAACTGGTCTTGCAACCGCATGGGACAGGCTAGAGAAAGGCTTCGGCAGTGCTGAAGCAATTGAAGATGCATTGCTGAAACAACTATACGACCTTCCCAAAATATCTAGCAAGGATGCTTCAAAGTACCAGGAACTCAGCGACCTGCTGTCCGAGCTCCAGCTGGCCAAAACAGACACACACCTACCTGGCCTCAGCTACCTGGACACCGCTCGTGGGGTGAAACCCATAGTCGCCAAGTTACCTTACAACGTGCAGGAAAGGTGGACTACGGTAGGAACAAACTATAAAAAAGAGCACCAAGTCTCCTTCCCTCCATTCTCCTACTTCTGTGAGTTCATCAACGGCATCGCGGAACGTAAGGCAGACCCCAGCTTCACCTGTGGAGAACCAACCGGCTCCACTTCACCAGCTCCCGGATATGAGAGCCCTCATCAAAATGACAGAAAACGTAGGGGCCCAGTATCAGTCAAGAAGACCGACGTTCTACCACCTACACCATCAGCACCAGACAATGGCACTGAAGGCGGGAAGGCGGAAAATCCGAACCGCCAATGTCCTATTCACAAGCTGCCACACCCCCTGAAGAAGTGCATTGGCTTCAGGAAGAAACCCCTTCAAGAACGAAAGGAACTCTTGAAAAGGTTTGGGGTATGTTTCAGGTGTTGTGCCTCTACAGAACACCTTGCCAATGACTGTAAGGTTACAATTAAGTGCATGGAGTGCGACAGCACGGATCACGTACAAGCGCTCCACCCATCTCAGCCTGATCCTGCACCTACACCTTCTCCTACCACAAGTCATGGCGGGGAGAGTACAGGCCAAGCTGCAAACTACCTCACAGTATCCTCCTCGTGCACCGCAGTCTGCGGAGAAGATCTCTGGGACAAGTCTTGTGCAAAAATATGCCTAGTAAGGGTATATCCCAAAGGTCACCCAGAAAGGGCCGTGAAGGTGTACAGCATCCTGGATGACCAGAGCAACAGGTCACTCGCCAGGTCTGAACTCTTCGACTTGTTCGGCTTAAAAGGAAATGCCTACCCTTACACACTAGGCACTTGCAGCGGCATCTCAGAAGCATGCGGAAGAAGAGCCAGTGGTCTCGTGGTAACATCTCTGGAAAATACCGTAGAGATACCTCTACCGACACTCGTCGAGTGCAACCAGATACCGGCTAACCGGGAAGAGATTCCAACACCAGAGGCAGCTCTTCA
This sequence comes from Anomaloglossus baeobatrachus, assembly GCF_048569485.1. Classification (NCBI taxonomy): domain Eukaryota; kingdom Metazoa; phylum Chordata; class Amphibia; order Anura; family Aromobatidae; genus Anomaloglossus; species Anomaloglossus baeobatrachus. The sequence continues at coordinate 18,931,469 of NC_134356.1, read as the reverse complement.
CCACCCTCACCTGAGAACTATTGCCAGCAAGATCCCACCTCTTGATCATAGTGCAAAAATCCTGATTCTGATTGGAAGGGACATCCTCCGGCTACACAAAGTACGCCAACACATCAACGGGCCACACGATGCGCCATTCGCTCAGCGCTACGACTTAGGCTGGGTGATCATAGGAAACGTCTGTGTAGGCAAAGTGAAGAGTCCCGACACGATCTCCTCCTACAAGACGCACATCCTCCCAAACGGTCGCGGCACTCACTTTCAATCATGTCCGCATCACTACGGGGTGAAAGAGAGGCTGAGCGACACCAGGTGGCGACAGCAGCTTCCCGACTGCGCGGACGCATATCATCTCTGGGATGACGACTTCGGGTCAACAGCGTTCGAGTCTACAAACGAAGACAACAAATTGGCTTCGATGAGAGAAGACAAAGAATTTATAAAGATTATGGATAAAGAGTTCTCTCAAAATGACTCTAACAGTTGGGTAGCCCCATTACCCTTTCGGTCTCCAAGGCCAAGGTTGCCAAACAACTCCCAGCAAGCAACCGCAAGGTCCTCCTCTCTAAAACGCACTTTGGAAAGACAACCAGAGATGGAGAAATGCTTTGTCGAGATTACGCAAAACATCCTCGACAGAGATCATGCTGAACAGTGGCACCACATTCCCACCGAACAAAATCCAGCTGACCGAGGAACGAGACTCACTGCTGCATCCAAACTCGGCGACAACATGTGGCTGACACCTCCAAGTATCTTATACGAGGAGACCTGTGATAACTACGCTGACAACATGTACGAGCTGGTGGAACCAGAATCCGACAAGGAAATTAGACCAATCGTCTCCGCTCGCTACACTTCAGTGACATCAAAACAGAAGTTGAGATCTCATCGCTTTGAGTGCTTCTCAAGTTGGTCATCTGAGGTACGAGCCGTAGCTTGTCTTATTCTCATCGCTCACTGTTTCACCAACTACAAGTCTTCAACGTGCCACGGCTGGCACATGTGTGTGATTCGTCCAGTCACCGAACTCGTGCTACCTTTACCAAAGGAGGACGTTACATGAACTAACTTTGTCGTTGGACACTGCCACGGCGGGGAGCGTACCTTTCCTTACCCCTGCTGTACGGAGACACAACTGTCCGTGTCCAATTGAACCTTGAACTTTTCCTTTGGATTAAAACTTTACCGTTGGATTATTGGGTTTGAGGAAGAGTTGGCATGTTTGCGGCTTCCCCAATCTGAAGATGGGTTTGTTGAACTTGAATTTATGTTTAACATTTTTCTACTTTTTCATTTTTTTACGCAAGGACAATGCGTCATCAACAAAGCATGGACTTGAATTCAGTGCATTACGTTGCATTTTTTGTGTTGTCTCTTATCTCGTTACAGGTTTCGTGACATCGAGGGACAGGATCTACTCCTTACATCGTAGAAGGACTTGTGAAATCATATGATTTCAGACGGGGAGTGTTGTGTCCCATGAATGGGAACAACCTGTTGTATGTAATTTTTGCATTGCATATTTTTCCTCCTATCAGGAAATTCCTTTATTGTTACTAGGTAGATTAGACTGTATGAAGTTTGTCCCTATGTACCTCCCTTAGTTGGCTTCTGTATAGAATGCTCCTCCCTTCTCCTTCAGTTAGTCTAGAGAAACCATTGCTGATGAGACATGTCTGCAACCCTGTACAGATTATTCCTTTTCACCTGCATTTACTTTGTACTTAATACAAGATTCTAGAAGAAAACTACAGCGTTTCTCCTTGTCTTCCTACAAGTCATCGTTGTGCTGAGTTGAGCTATCTGTGGAAGCCGTAGAGTGAGTAAAATCATACAATTATCTAAGGGACTGATAATTAGAGCGGTTGGATTCATTGCTACCAGGAACAGACAGAATACTTTCCATGTCTGTCAGTCTGTCTGTGCTTATGTCTGTCTCTCTATTTCTGTCTCTAGCCGTCTCCCCACCAACATCTTATTACCTCACACACAAGCTTCTTATACTATCTATTTTGTTCCTATAGCAACCACTCACAGCTCCTATTAATAAGCTGTAGCTCCTATCTTCATTGACTTTAATGGAGACAGGTGTTTTGGAAAGTAACTGTTAAGCATGGGGTTACATTTTCCTGTCAAAACATAGTCTGACATTCCCTGAGTCACGTGGGGTGTATGTACAAAATTTCATGATTGTAAATGTGACGGTGCGGATTCCTTTAGCGAGCACACACACACAGAGACACACACACACACACACACACACACACACACACTCAGCTTTATTTATTAGATAAAGGATTTTTTGGATGTTTGTGTTTATTTACTTTCAGTTACAGACTAGTAATGGGGGAGGTCTCATAGACGTCTGCAATCACTAAAATAGGGCTTAGTAGCAGCTGTGGGCTGTTATTAACTCCTTATTACCCTGATTACCACTGCACCAGGCAAATGGAAAGAGCCGGGTCCAGCGCCAGAATTGGTGCATCTTATGGATGTGCCACTTCTGGGGCAGCTGCGGGCTGCTATTGTTAGGCTGAAAAGGTACAAATAACCATGGCCTTTCCCACCCTAATAATATCCGCCCCCAGTTGTCTGCTGTACCTTGGCTGGTTTTAGAAAAATGGGGAGGACGTCACATCATTTACAAAAAAAAAAAAAAGTGTGGGATCCCCTCTATTTTTCATAACTAGCCACAAGGTATAGCAAACAGATGAAGCTTGCAGCCTGCAGCTGCTGCTGTTCCTGTGCTGAATATGAAAAAAAACAGCTGACCAAGCTAGCTATCCCTCTATCGAGCTATTGTTATTATTTTTTTCTTTTATATTTAATCTGTTCTTTCTTATCTATTCTATATGTTCTATTTATCTATTCTTTCTATTTTTTTTCTATCTATCTATTCTAGCTATCTATCAATTATCCTACCCGTTCATATTTTTTTTTTATTTTTCTGTCAATCTTGCCATTTGAGGGCTTGTTTTTTTTCTGGGACGAGTTGTACTTTTAAATGAAATCATAAGTTTTACCATATAGTGTACTGGAAAACGACAAAAAATTGCAAGTGCACAAAAATTGCAAAAAAGTGTGATTGTATGATGGTTTTTGGGATATTTTATTCACCATGTTAACTATATGTTAAAACTGACATGTCGGTGTGATGCCTCAGGTTGGTACAAGACATAGACACATGTATAGATTTACTTTTATCTAAGGGGTTAAAAAAATTCAGAAGTTTGTCTATAAAAAAAAAAAAAAAAAGTGGCACACTTTTTGCACTATTTTCCGTGACCTGTAGCAGTCTCATTTTTCGGGATCTATGACTCAGTGACTGCTTAGATTTTGTGTCTCAAGCTAATGTTTTTAATTATACCATTTTTGCGCAGATGCTACGTTTTAATCGCCTGTTATTGCATTTTGCGCAAAATTTGCTGCGGCCAAAAAACATAATTTTGGTGTTTGGAATTTTGTGCCGTTACACGGTTTACCGATAAGGTGAGTTGACTTTATATTTTGATAGATCGGGCATTTCTGACCGTGGCGATACCGTGTATGTGTGTATGTATGTATGTACGTGTGTGTGTGTGTATGTATATGTGTATATATATATATATATATATATATATATATATATATATATATATATATATAATGTTGTGAGACTGTGACCGGGGTTATCTATGACGGCCGGTACGTCTCGCCCCGGTTGTGCTCACTCCATGATAGAAAGTAACTCCACTCCGGGGTTAATGCTGTTTCCCTACAGGGTTAAAAGGAAACAGAAAGATGGGCGTGGGAGTTTAGTGTGTGAGGGAGTGAACACAACTCCCTGAGTTCTCTGCCGGAGAGGCCCATGTGTAATGTTATGGACTTTTGTTTGACTATTAAACCGGAGGCTGTGAACCTTGATGCCTGGATCCCGTGTCTTCTGCTGCGCAGCCGACCACGCTACCTCACATATGGTGGAGAATGCGGGCATGCCAGCCCGGTGAGGTGTAGCTTCCATTTCTGGTGACCCGGTAGCACATGTCCTGGATTCAAGCGGCTATACTACAGCCCAAACCCGGCGACGTTATGGAGGACATACTAAAGCATTTGGCTCAGGCTAATGCACAGCAACAACAGGCTAATGCACAGCAGCAACAGACCAATGCACACCTGCTCCAATCCTTGAAATCGCAGGAACAAAGACACCAAGAACAGATGGTTCTCCTGGCCAAGTCGATCCGTGCCGGACCGGCAGCAACAACCCCGGGATCGGGTGACGACGGCAGCGTCCGGAAAGCGGTGAGACAAGCGTTGCAAAAGATGACCCCGGGGGATGATGTGGAAGCGTTCCTGGCGGTGTTTGAGCGGGTGGCCGAGCGGGAAAAGCTGCCGACCCCCCAGTGGGCTGAGGTATTGTCGCCCTATCTGACGGGGGAGCCCCAAAAAGCGTACCTGGACCTCTGTACCGAGGACGCCATAGACTATGCAACCCTGAAAGCCGAAATACTTGCTCGATTGGGGGTGAATACCTATGTACGGGCTCAGCGGGTAAATCAGTGGTTCTATGAGGAAGCCAAACCCGTACGCTCACAGGCCTATGACTTGTTGCATCTCGTAAAAAAGTGGTTGCAGCCTGACACTCTGAGCCCGGCGCAAATGGTGGAAAGGGTAGTTGTTGATCGTTTTGTGCGCACCTTACCCGTCACTATTCAACGGTGGGTAGGACAGGGCGACCCAAGTACCCTGGATCAATTAGTGGGCCTGGTAGAGCGGCATGTGGCTACGCAGGACTTGATACGGGACACTGAGACTTTGCGTACCGCCCGTCGGTCCGGCCCCTCCAAGCCTAGGGTCAAGGACCCACCGCTGACACCGGTGCGGGAATCCGCTACCGTCCTGTCTGAGGCCGTACCCTCCGTCCCTGAGGTCCGGAAGGTTATGTACCCCAAACGACAACTCGTAAAGGGGGTTTCCTTCCCTATTAGATGTTGGCGGTGCCAGCGGGTGGGACATATGGAAGCCCAGTGTCCACTCACCACGGAGCCCATGGATTGTGGAGTTACCCGGCGGGGTTCAATGTATGCTCAGGTGGTGTGTACCGCTGACCTGGTCTCCCCAGAGACGGAGCCCCACTTGTGCCAAATACAGGTGAATGGATGTCCGGTTACCGGCTTGTTGGATTCCGGAAGCTTAGTGACCCTTGTGCGATCAACTCTAAGGGCTAAAGTAAAGGCCACAGGACGTACCGTGGGGGTGGTTTGCATACATGGGGACCGCCGAGACTATCCCACGGGGATTGTCACCATCACAGCACCTTGCGGTCAGGTGCAACATGAGGTGGGACTTATTAACTCTCTTCCCTATGACGTGATCCTAGGAAGGGATCTGCCCTATTTTTGGACTTTATGGAAGGGACCTCCTAAGTCCCCTCAGATATTGGTCAGTCCGGGACCTGAGCCCTACAATCCTGAATCCGGGACGCCTGCAATAGGGGTCCCCATGATAGGGACAGAGTGTGAACCCGATAGGTCGCCCCTAGAGGTATTGGCAGGAGAGGCTGAGACGGTCGAGCCCATCCCGGACTTGGAGGCATCCCCGGATGCGTTTGGGACGGCCCAACTCCAGGACCCTACATTAATACATGCCCGGAATCGGGTGACGGTAATTGACGGGGTGGCACAGCTGCCCGGTGCCCAGGTAAGGTACCCCCATTTCGCTCTTAAGCAGGATTTACTCTACCGGGTTGATGAAATACGGGGCGTGGGGGTAGAGCAGTTGGTGGTGCCCCAGCCGTATCGCCGGCGGGTCCTCGACTTGGCTCATAAACACCTGATGAGTGGCCACCTAGGGGTCAAGAAAACGCAGGAGCGAATATTGCAAAGGTTCTATTGGCCCGGGGTCTTTGGGGAGGTAAAACGGTTCTGCGAAACCTGCCCGGAGTGTCAGCTTACCGCACCACTGGCCCACTTTCGCAGTCCGTTGGTGCCGTTACCCATTATAGAAGTCCCTTTTGAACGGATAGGGATGGATCTGGTGGGGCCCCTCGTAAAGTCTGCTCGAGGGCACCAACACATCCTAGTGATCGTTGACTATGCCACCCGGTATCCAGAGGCGATACCTCTCAGACATACTGCGGCGAAGCTTATAGCTCGGGAGTTGTTTTCTGTGTTCTGCCGGGTGGGGTTGCCCAAGGAGATCCTTACGGATCAGGGGACCCCATTCATGTCTAAAGTGACCAAAGAACTATGCCGGCTACTCCAGATCAAGCAGTTGCGTACGTCTGTGTATCATCCTCAGACGGATGGGTTAGTAGAACGATTCAATAAAACCCTGAAAACCATGCTAAAAAGGGTGATCTCCAAAGACGGGAAAGACTGGGATATGATGCTTCCCTATTTGATATTTGCCATACGAGAGGTGCCACAGGCATCCACGGGGTTTTCGCCTTTTGAATTGTTATACGGGCGACATCCCCGGGGATTGTTGGACCTGGCAAAGGAAACATGGGAGCAAGAGCCCACCCCCCATAAAAGTGTGATTGAACACATTTTAGGAATGCAGAACCGCATAAGCGCGGTCATGCCAATTGTGAAGGAGCATTTACAGGAGGCTCAGGCCGCGCAAAGCGGCCGCTACAATAGACAAGCCACCGTGCGGACCTTTAAACCCGGGGATCGGGTGTTGGTATTGATCCCCACGGCGGAGAGTAAATTCCTGGCTCAGTGGCAAGGCCCCTACGAGATAAAGGAAAGAGTCGGGGTGGTCAACTATAAAGTATTGCAGCCCGGTAGGCGGAAACCTGAACAAATATACCATGTCAACCTATTAAAACCATGGCAGGAACGGGAAAGCCTGATGGTTGATTTTTCCCCATCTCCCTCCTCTTCGGGTCGTTCAAACCCGGCTCCAGCAACCTCCGGAGAGGACGAACCGAAAGTAAGGATTGGAGAAGCCCTCACCAAGCAACAGAGGCGAGAGGCCAGACGGCTGGTTCAGCAGAACCCCGATGTCTTCTCCGAGTTGCCGGGTAGGACCAGTCTGATACGACATGACATTGTCACCGAGCCCCACCTGAAGGTTCGCCTGAAGTCATACCGCGTACCGGAGGCTCGAAGACAAGCCATATCAGAGGAAGTGAAGACAATGATACGCCTGGGGGTCATCGAAAAATCCCGGAGTGAATGGGCTAGTCCCATTGTCCTAATACCAAAACCCGATGGCTCCTTAAGATTCTGCAATGACTTTAGGAGATTGAACGAAATATCCAAGTTCGATCTCTACCCAATGCCCCGGGTGGATGAGCTGATTGATAGGCTGGGACAGGCGCGATATTTCACCACGCTCGACCTTACCAAGGGGTACTGGCAGGTGCCACTGACGGAGTCCGCCAAGGAGAAAACCGCCTTTGTTACGCCGGAGGGTCTCTTCCACTATGTTGTCTTGCCTTTTGGGTTACATGGTGCTCCGGCCACGTTCCAGCGGTTGATGGACTTAGTGCTGGAACCCCACCAGGCGTACCTTGATGACATCATCATTTACAGCTCCGATTGGCAGACCCACTTGGAACAGGTACAAGCGGTGGTGGACGCGCTTCGAACAGCCGGATTGACAGCCAATCCCAAGAAATGTGCGTTGGGACTCACGGAAGCCCACTACTTGGGCTACGTGATAGGCCAAGGAGTGATTAAGCCCCAAATTAATAAGGTTGAGGCGATCCAGAAGTGGCCTAGACCCCTGACCACGAAGCAGGTTAGGGCCTTCCTGGGTATCGTGGGGTACTACAGGAGGTTTGTAAAATATTTTGCGGGACTATCAGCCCCCTTGACGGACCTTCTCAAAGGCAAGAGGTCCGTCATGGTGCGCTGGACTCCGCAGGCCGAGGACTCCTTCCGGGCCCTGAAGGGGGTTCTGTGCGGACAGCCCGTTCTTGTAAACCCTGATTTCCGGAAGGAGTTCATAGTACAGACTGACGCCTCGGAGGTCGGCCTGGGGGCAGTGCTGTCTCAGGTGGTTCAAGGGGAGGAACACCCCATCACCTTTTTAAGTAGGAAGCTCACCCCTCCCGAGCGGAATTATAGCGTAGTGGAGAAGGAGTGCCTGGCGATTAAGTGGGCCTTGGAGTCCCTACGCTATTACCTGCTTGGGCGGCAGTTTCGCTTGGTGACTGATCACTCTCCGCTGGTCTGGATGCGGTCCGCCAAGGAACGGAATGCCCGGGTTACCCAGTGGTTCCTTTCTCTGCAGAACTTCCGGTTTACGGTTGAACACCGGGCCGGTAGGTTGCAGGGCAACGCCGATGCCTTGTCCCGCGGCCCGTGTTTGATGGCGGGAGTTCAACCCCGCTCGCTTGAACTGAGGGGGGGGGTATGTGAGACTGTGACCGGGGTTATCTATGACGGCCGGTACGTCTCGCTCCGGTTGTGCTCACTCCATGATAGAAAGTAACTCCACTCCGGGGTTAATGCTGTTTCCCTACAGGGTTAAAAGGAAACAGAAAGATGGGCGTGGGAGTTTAGTGTGTGAGGGAGTGAACACAACTCCCTGAGTTCTCTGCCGGAGAGGCCCATGTGTAATGTTATGGACTTTTGTTTGACTATTAAACCGTAGGCTGTGAACCTTGATGCCTGGATCCCGTGTCTTCTGCTGCGCAGCCGACCGCGCTACCTCACAATATATATATATATATATATATATATATATATATATATATAAAATGTGTATATGTGTATATATATATATATATATATATATATATATATATATATATATATGTGTGTATATATAATGTATATATAATAGTGTGTATATAATATATATGTGTGTGTGTGTGTGTGTGTATTTTTTTTAACAATTTATTTTTCAATGAGGCGAAAGGGGGGTGATTTGAACTTTGTACGTTTTTTTTTATTTTTTACATTTTTTAAAACTTTTTTTTTTTTTTTTTTTAAATTTATTTTACTAGTCCCCTTAGGGGACTATAAAGATCAGCACTCTGATTGCTCATTCATTTCGGTGGATCACAGCTAAGCAGCTGAGATCACCAGAAATGCTCATCTCTTGTAAGAGGCAGCACTCGGCTGGCTGTTACAGAAAGTGAGTCATGTGAGCTACAGGAGTCATCACATGACCCTGTGCTACCGTGGTAACCATCAGCTCCACGGGATCACGTCACATGACTTCCGATGGTGGCGGGTTTACCGCAGCAGGGATTTAAATTGCGCTGTCACATTTTGACAGCACGATTTAAGGGGTTAACAGGCACGGGTGGATTGTGGATCAACCTGCGCCTGCGAGGCACATATGTCAGCTGTTCGAATCAGCTGACATGTTGCCGGAATCACCTCCGGCTGCCCCCAGCAGCGCAGGTGATTACACCTTCATGATTTTAGAAAGTATCAGTGGCCCATGGCCGTTAAGGGGTTAAAACTGCAGCGTGCGCATATAGTCTTAGAAGTAGTCCTGAAACTCGGCAAGTTTTGTGCCAGACACCGAGTGACAAGAAAGGTACAGAGCAAAAAACTATAATTGAAAGACTCACAACACTTTTGTGTTTTGGAGCTACTCCTGGTTATTACTTAGAAATACCAATGAATTCCTAATGAAAATTGCTGATCCGTGACCAAAACGTAGGCAGCGACAATGTATGAAAGTGGATAAATCAACGTGATTCACTGTGATTGTAAACTGGAGACAGAACATTTGCTCCCATCTAGCTCACTAAAGGGTTAACACAGATCTCAGCCACAGGTTGTGCAATGTCATGTGTGCCGGAAAAACGCCCTTACATACACTTTCAGTTTTATTTCTTGAAAAGCCTGAAGCCATGGCGTCCGCCGATCTGAGAGATGAGCTGGACTGTTCCATCTGTCTGAGCACTTATACAGATCCTGTAACCCTGAGCTGTGGACACAACTTCTGCCGGGTCTGTATTGATCAGTTCCTAAATACACAGGACATGTCTAGAGTTTATTGGTGTCCTCAATGTAAAGCAAAGTTTCATAAGCGTCCGACACTGATAAAGAACATAGCGCTGTGTAACGTAGCAGAACATTTCCGGTCTACTCAGCCACATCAGGAGGAGATCACCGGGATCCACTGCACTTACTGTATTCACTCTCCTGAACCTGCTGTTAGATCCTGTCTACACTGTGAGGCTTCTCTGTGTGATAATCACCTGAGAGTTCACAGCAAAGGACCAGAACACGTCCTAACTGATACCAAAACGTCCCTTGAAAGCTGGAAATGTTCTGTCCATAAGAAGATCCTGGAATATTACTGCACTGAGGACGCTGCTTGTATCTGTGTGTCCTGCAGTTTGGCCGGAGAACATCGCGGTCACAAGGTGGAACTGCTGGATGAGGCCTCTGAGAAAAAGAAGAAGAAACTGAGAAATTACCTCCAAAAACTGAGCATAAACAAGGAGGCGACTGAGGAAAGAGTACGGCATCTGCATGAGCATTGTACGAAAGCTCAAGAAAAAGCATCTGGAGACGTTGAGAGAGTCACTGCCCTTTTTATAGACATCAGGAGACGGGTGGACGACCTGGAGAAGAAAGCCATGAGTGAGATCTCCAGGCAGGAGAATATGATACTTTCACTGTTTGATGTGATTAATATGCTGGAAATAAAGAAGGACGAACTGTCCAGGAAGATGAAGTACATTGAGGAGCTGTGTAACATGACTGATCCACTTACTGTCTTATTGGAACCAGACACTGGGGACTTGTGTGATCCTGAGGAGGACAAACTTGATGAGGACACAGGAGGACATAAGACACATGATGTAGATGTGGAAGTAATTACAGGAATATTACATGCAGGTTTCTCTGATATAATGACATATCTACAGACCATCTCACCTGAAAAACCTAAAAAAATGAGTAGTCAGCCCACTAGCCCTCAGTCTATACCGACTCTCACACAACATTTACCTTTACCAGGTGTAAAACATGGAGATGATGATATATTAATTGGTACTAGAGGTGCTAGAGGAAAGGTAACGGCTGTAGAAATTGGAGAGATTTACGGGCAGGGTCCAGTAGAAATATTACCTGATGTGAATGCAACATCTAAGATTCTACTATCAGATGATCGGAAAACTGCAAGTAGGATGCAAATAAAGGGAAATTATCCAGAAAAAGCTGAGATATTCCAGAAATATCTGGTGATAAGCAGGAGGACGTTTACCTCAGGACGACATTACAGGGATGTGGCCATAGGTGGGTCAGATTTGTGGCTGGTGGGGATGTGTTACCCCAGTATAGACAAGATGGGGCATCAGTCACAAATTGGCTATAATAAAAAGTCCTGGTGTTTATATGGAGGGCCAGGGTATAATAATCAGTGTTTAGTGACACATAACAGTAAAGTGATCCCGATACCTCACCAGATCTCCAGTGATGGAGTCAGGATCTGTCTGGATTTTGAGGCCGGGCAGATGTCCTTTTATGACCTGTGTGACCCCATCAGACACTTGCACACCTTCACTGCCGCCTTCACCGAGCCCCTTCATGCTGCATTTTCTGTTGTTCGTGGTGGTGAAAACACCTCAGGGGGAGCATCAGGTGGGAATAAATAATCTAATTGGAGAATGGTAACTTTAGGATACAGCAGTGGTAGGGGCTTCAGACATGATCTTGTTACCCTTCTTAATTTTTTTTAATTCATTATAGGGGTTTTCCTAAAATTAGATTGCATTGATCTTTTTTATTGACACTGGAAATTTGTCTTATCGTTAGCATCAGTTTATGTAATGATGAAAGCTTCTTAAAGGGAACCTGTCACCAGTTTTTCGGCCTATAAGCTGCGGCCACCAGTGGGCTCTTAAATACAGCATTCTAACATCCTATATATAAGAGCCCAGGCCGCTGTGTAGAACATAAAAAACACTGTATAATACCTAGCGACTGTGGTGCGGTGGATTCTAGTCAGATGGGCGTCTCCACTCCCCAGTGACGGCGCCTCCTGTTTCGGCCATCTTTGTGCTCCTTCTTCTGTAGATGGGGTGCATGAGGCGTCCCAAGTCATCCACACTCAACGACATTGAGGTCTTGCACAGACGCACTTTGATCTGCCCTGAGCAGGGCAGATCAAAGTATTTTAGTGCACCTGCGCGGGACCAGCGAGTGTGTATGATGTAGAAGCGCCATGCACAGAGGCTTTAGAAGGAGGACTAAGATGGCCGAAAGAGGAGGCTCCGGGACCAGACAACAGAGACTCATATCTGATGAGAATCCACTGCAGAGCGCCCATTAGGTGAGTATTATAAAGTGATTTTTATATTCTTCACAGCTGCCCGGGCTCATATTTACAGCATGTTAGAATGTTGTATTTAAGAGCCCACAGGTGGTGGCCGCAGCTTATAGGCCGGAAAACTGGTGACAGGATCCCTTTCAAGAATTCATGGAAAAGAATGGAACCAAGAGGGCTATCATTATGAAGGGGTGTTTTTCTGTATAAATAAGGTGTAATCTGTACAAAGGGTATATCCAAAATTAGAACTCGCTCCCATTTGTGTATAAAATGGACGAGTGCAATGTGAGAAAAAAATCGCATTGCACTAAGACCAATGTTATTCAATGAGTCAGTGCTGATCTGTGAGTTTTTCCTCAGCTTGCTGTGTATGGCCACGTATATCGAATGACACTTGCCCATGCAAATGTATGGGTGCAAGAAAAAAAAATGGGCTGCATACCGACCATCGGTGTCCAGTCTGTTTTTTATGGATACATCACCATTCTATGGCATGGAACACTGTAAATTGTCCTGTAAATGACTGCAGAATAGTAATTGATAAGAAAAAAAAATGCATGTCATATGGCTGCTAGGCGACAAAACAAAAAGACCACTCACATAAAATCTGGAATACCAAACAAATATCACTCATCCAATACTTTTGGATGAGAATGAGGCAGATTTTTTTATACACATTAGCTGCTTAGCTGGTGATTTTGATGTCCTTTTTGCAGCAGCAGAGCTCCCAACTTTTTTTTTTCCCCTTTATAAATGCTGTGCTTTATGTTCATTTTTTGTTGAAGTTTCGCAGCGCTTTTTCAAGGGGGTTCCTGGTGGAATCCACCTGAAAAAGACGACGTTCCCAAATACACTTAAAGTGGATGTGTTGGTGAATTTTACAATACTGACTGGCTATTTTTTTTATTAAATCTCTTATATTTGATTAACCCTAGAACGCATACCTGGGGCCTCGCAGGCCTGCTAGGTTACTTGTTTTCTATGGTTGCGCTTTCTAGGGTTAAACTAGTGAATTTAAATTTAAAAATCATGTCCGAATGGTTGTATAATTCTGTTTGAAAATTTAAGTTTAGAAGAAAGTAAGAAAATTCCAAAAAGAGAAATGATCTAAACTCAAACTCTCACGTTATATTGTTGTTGACCACTTGTAGATTTACTGTGATTTAGAACTCAAAAATATTTCCACCTTTATTGTTCTACTTTATAATTTTACTGATAATCATTTCCACCAAAAATGTTGAAATAGTAAAATCTTAGGCGATTAGATCATGATCCATACATTGAGTTTGTAAATTCATTCTCTTATACTTGGCGTTATTGCCCAGATTATTTTCGGTGTTACAGTATCTCCACCACTTTAGGAATCTACCAGAAAAGTGACAACCAAAATGGTGGTGGATTCATTTTCTGTAATGAGTGGTGGGTGTTGAGGGAACGTATAACTGAACTTAATGAATTCATCATGATGAATATATTAATGACAATGGTGATTTATGTCTAATAAATATTTTGTCAATTGTTGTCTAGTAATGAAATAATAATAATAATAATAATAATAATAATAATAATAATAATAATAAATAATAAAATGAGGTTAATGTCATTCTGCTGCATTGTGGCTAAAAAAATAGGGGAGATGTTGGGATTGAAGGGGGTTGTCCAAAACTAAACTTACCAAAGTGATCATGTGCAGTATGTCTATGTAAGTGACCACTGCAGCCAATCTCTGACTTGAGCACTTACATCATTATCATTTCAGCATTACTGTTGAGAACAATGATTGGCTCAGTCAGATGGATTGATGGCATGCCATCTTTTTTTTTGTTTTTCTTTTTTTTTAATGTATTTCTTGCATTTGGGATGGCAATATAAGAAGTTCAAAGGAGAAGAAGAGATTAATTAGTGTAGTGATATTTTTATTGTTATTTTGTAGATAAATAGAATTGTGTGGGTAAATGGTGCTATACACTGCACATCTGAGTTGCGGTCTGAATAGGATTTCCATTTGCAGTGGAACCTTGGATTACGAGCATAATTGGTTCCGGGAGTGAGCTCTTAAACCAAGTTACTCTTATATCAAAGCAAATTTTCCCATAGGAAATAATTGAAACACAGACAATTCTTTCCACAACCCAAAAATATTTGCTATATTTATACAAACGTATTACAGTAATACAAAATAATGTACTGTAGTCATATAACATTATTACCGTACATGAATACAAAATACTGTACAGTAAAAAACAAACTAAACTGCACTTTAGCTTACAATAAAATTGTTGGTGTACGAGAGGTACAGTATAAGCAATGCGCTGTACTGGTTAGCAGAAAGAAAGTACGATACCATAGCCACAAATGGAAATTGATACATGCTGTATGGTATATACTGTACTGTACAATGGTATACTGTGTACTGTATACAGTACATATGTACAGAAAGTTACCTCCAGCGCGGGTCAGTGTGGTGAAAGGACAGAACCGGAAGTATTGCACGGTGAGTATTTGCTCTTCTTGCAAATCATTACTCTTAAACCAAGTTACAAATTTGTAATAAGCTTTGCTTGTCTTGCAAAACGCTCTCAAACCAAGTTACTCTTAAGCCAAGGTTCCACTGTATACATCATCTTATCTATTACTAGAAGGTGGCCCGATTCTACGCATCGGGTATTCTAGAATTTACGTATTGTGTAGTTCATGTATGATTTTTGTTATATATATATATATATATATAGAGAGAGATGTTGTTGTCTGTAGTTACCAAGTGTTTGTGTAGGCGCTGTACATGTTCTGGGTGTTGTCTGGGTGTGACGGGGGGTGAGAGCGGTGTTGTATGTGTGTTGCGTGTGTTGCGTTGTTTGTGGAGCGCTGTGTGTCTGTAGCGTTGTGTGTGTGTTGCGCGGTTTGTGTGTGTGTGGTGTGTTTTGGGGGGAGGTATGTTTTGTGCAATGTGTGTGTTGTGCGGTATGTGCGTATATTTGTGTGTGCCGCGGTGTTTGTGTGTTGGGTGTTGTGTGTGTGCAGCGTTGTCTGTGTGTGTGGGTGTCTGTGTAGGGCAGTTGTTTGTGGTTCCCAGTGTGTGTGTGTGTGTGTGTGGTGTGTTGTGCAGTGCGCGCGCGTGTGTGTGTGTGTGTGTGTGTGCATCAGCCTCTCTTCTCTCAGCCTACCTCTCCCAGCCTCCCTCCTCCCAGCCTCCCTCAGCATCAGCCTCCCTCTCCCAGCCTCCCCAGCATCAGCCTCCGCCAGCATCAGCCTCTCTCCTTCCAGCCTCCTCCAGCATCAGCCTCCCTCTCCCAGCCTTCCCCAGGATCAGCCTCTCTCCTCCCAGCCTCCGTCCTCCCAGCCTTCCCCAGCATCAGCTTTCCCCTCCCAGCCTCCCTCAGCATCAGCCTTCCCCAGCATCAGCCTCTCTCCTCCCAGCCTCAGCCTCTCTCCTTCCAGCCTCCCCCAGCATCAGCCTCTCTCCTTCCAGCTTCCCTCAGCATCAGCCTCCCCTTCCCAGCCTTCCCCAGGATCAGCCTCTCTCCTCCCAGCCTCCTTCCTCCCAGCCTCCTTCCTCCCAGCCTCCCTCAGCATCAGCCTTCTGCTCCCAGTCTCCCCCAGCATCAGCCTCCCCATGCATCAGCCTCCCTCCTTCCAGCCTCTCTCCTTCCAGCCTCCCCCAGCATCAGCCTCCCCTTCCCAGCCTTCCCCAGGATCAGCCTCTCTCCTCCCAGCCTCCTTCCTCCCAGCCTCCCTCTCACAGCCTCCCTCAGCATCAGCCTTCCGCTCCCAGTCTCCCCCAGCATCAGCCTCCCCAAGCATCAGCCTCCACCAGCATCAGCCTCTCTCCTTCCAGCCTCCCCCAGCATCAGCCTCTCTCCTTCCAGCCTCCTTCAGCATCAGCCTCCCGTTCCCAGCCTTCCCCAGGATCAGCCTCTCTCCTCCCAGCCTCCTTCCTCCCAGCCTCCCTCAGCATCAGCCTTCCCCTCCCAGTCTCCCCCAGCATCAGCCTCCCCAAGCATCAGCCTCCACCAGCATTAGCCTCTCTCCTTCCAGCCTCCACCAGCATCAGCCTCCCCAAGCATCAGCCTCCACCAGCATCAGCCTCCCTCGTCCCAGCCTCCCCCTCCCAGCATCAGCCTCTCTCCTCCCAGCCTTCCCCATGATCAGCCTCTCTGCTCCCAGCCTCCTCCAGCACGCCGTGCTCCTCTGCCGACACTCACACACCCGATCGCATCCACTCACACACACCCGATCGCATCCACTCACACACACCCGATCGCATCCACTCACACACACCCGATCGCATACACTCACACACACCCGATCGCATACACTCACACACACAGACACTGACGATATCGCACATACGCGCTTATACTCACAACATCCGGGGATATCACATGCTTCTGGCCATGTGATCCTCCGGCAGGTCCTGGAAGATCACAACAGCACAGTATCGCCGCCGAGAAGCAAGCGATATCCCAGGATGTTGTGAGTATGTGGATGCGATGTGATGTGTGTGTGTGAGTGAGTGTGATCTGATTTGTGTGTGTGTATGTGTGTGCTGTTATGTGTCTGTATTTTCCGCCGCTGCAGGACCTTGATGTGTGGATGAGATGTGATGTGTGTGTGAGGTGTGTATGAGAGTGAGTGTGAGCCGGTGTACACTGGTAACTATGATACACATCGGGTAACTAAGGGACGTTAGTTACCCGATGTGTATAATGGTTACCAGCTTTCACGGCCTCCGTGAAGATCCCAGCATCGCAAGGTTATGTGTGGCGCTGCTGGGATCCTGACGGAGCCGGTGTAGAAGCAAGCGATATCCCAGCATGTTGTGATGTGTGAGGTGTGTGTGAGAGTGAGTGTGAGAGTGAGTGTGATCTGATGTGTGTGTGTGTACTCACCTGGGAATCGGGGCTCCGTGTCAGTTGGGCCAGAGCGAGCGTGCATTGCGTGAGGGGGGCGGGGCCTGCAGAGAGCCGGGGCGAGAGGCCAATCCGTGTGGGGGGCGGGGCCATGGCGAGCCCAGCGGCCAATCAGCTTTGTGTCACCGTAAGGACACAATTTCGGAGCATGACAGACAGACAGATAGACAGACAGATAGACAGACAGACAGACAGACAGAATAAGGCAATTATATATATAGATGCAGTTGTTCAAAATAACAGTAATAGCCACAGTGCTTTCATAACTAGCAGTATCCCTTTAATGGTAATAATCATAGCGTCTCCATAGGCATTGTACCACCATGAAAAAGTAATAATAACCACAGCAAAACTAATAGTCCTCTAATAATGGTAAGAACCATAGCCCCATATCAGTATTGTCGTGTACACACGTCTCAGTGCGTAACGTGGGGGGTGCCTGCAAGGGTTAATTTATCTCCTCTCACTCTATCCACTACTCAACTCTGTTATAGGCTATGAAGTGAGCATAAATCACACCCCAATACAGTCCACACACCCTGGCAACACAACATGCTGCCACCACTCATCAAACACAAGGGATGATGAGTCCCCAAAATATACTACTGTCTGATCAAAAGGGTCACAGTGTCTCTGTAAGGCTATGGATTCTTTAGGCATATAGGGATCAAACGTATTAAAGTTTCAAGCTTTAGTATAAAAAATAGTGCTTACAATAAAAAGGTATAAAAGACCAAAATTAAATTGATACACAAATACACAGGACAGTTTTAAAAGAAAAAGGAAGAAATAACAGAAATACTTAAATGTTCCAGTCTAAATTACCATATTTTTCTTTTTATAAGACACACCGGATTATAAGACATACCCTAAATGTAGAGATAAAAAAAGGTAAAAAAAATAAAAATGGGGTCCTTCTTATACTCCGGTGTTGTCTTACCGGAGGGGGGCCACAGTGGTGGTGAAGTGGGGTCGCAGGAGGCATAGGTTGTGCCGGCAGGCGCGGCGGGTCTGTGGTAGCAGTGGCGGTCAGAGCGGCAGCAGTGGCGGGTCAGTGGCGTCAGCCGCGGCAGGTCCGTGGTGGCAGCAGCGGTCAGTGGTTGCGGCGGGTGTGTGGGTGGCAGCGGCTGGTCAGTGGCGTCAGCAGCAGCGGCGGCGAGTGAATGGTGAAGAAGGCTGGTGCGGTGTGTCCCAGTCTGTCCGCGGTCCCGGTTCAAATGATGGCGCCTGGAGTAGCGCATGCGCAGATGGAGCTCTCATCCAAGGGCTCCATCTGCGCACGCGCTGACTCTCGGTGGCATCATTTGAAACTGGGACCGTGGACACACTGGGACACCTGCCGCACAGCCACCCGCCCGCACGCACAGATTGGCAGCCAGGAGGCCGCCCGCCCAACCGGACAGAGAGGCACCCGGCACAGACAGGCACCCGGCCGCGCAATCACACCCGGTCGCCACACAGACAGTCCCCCAGGTAAGCTATATTCGGATTTTAAAACGCACCCCTCATTTTCCTCCCAAATTTTTGGGAGAAAAAGTGCATCTTATAATCCGAAAAGTACGGTACTTTCTGCTTCCCTGAGAGAAAAATTAATTATGGAACACAATCTTCAAAGGCCGACTGTCTCATGTGAACAACTTTCTTTTTTGCAACCCAACTTTATATATGTTTGACCGTGGGCTTGTGCTTCCAGAACAGCCTATATTAGAATATTAAAATTGCTGTGTTGTAATTGGAATATGGGATAATTGGGTAAGTACCTTGCATATTAACTATCTTATGCCTCCCCCACTCCTCTCTATACAGAGAGATTCTGCCTTGTTAAGGCCCCTTTACACACTGAGACTTTTTAGCGATCCCACCAGCGATCCCAACCTGGCCGGGATCACTACAAAGTCTCTGGTGAGTCGCTGGTGAGCTGTCAAACAGGCAAACCTGGCCAACGACACAACAGCGATCCGGACCTGCAGAGCGACCTAGCTGGTTGTTGGGGACGTGTCAAAGCAGCTTTTAGAAAGGGAAGTCGCTAACAAAGTCGTTGTAACGGTGTCAAACACACCGATGCATGCTGCCCAGCGGGAAACAAACAACCAAAAAATTGTCCTGAAAGATTTGTAGCGATCAGCGACCTCACAGCAGGGGCCAGGTCGCTGATGCGTCTCACACACTGCAATGTCGCTGGGGAGGTCGCTATTACGTCACAAAACCGGTGACGTTACAGCGATGTCGTTAGCGATGTTGCAGTGTGTAAAGGGGACTTTACAGACTATTTGCTAACCCTTTGAATTTCAGAGTCCTGAGCTGAGGTGCAAGATTTGACACTTCTAGAGAAAGTCCCTTTTTCAGACAATTCTTGTAAATCCAGTTTGTCTTTTTGTCAACTAAATTTAACTCTACTGCAATTATACATTTCTCCTACATATAAATATTTCCTTCAAAAGTACTATCAACAGTATCTCAAAAATACTCGTAGCCACAGTAGCAGTAAAAAACACAGCTTGCCAATAACAGTAAGGTACACAAGGATGTTCAGAACCTGTGTGACTGGTTAAAATCTGATAGTCATCGTCTAGAGCAGGGGTATTAAACTCGGCTGGGTGTATGGGCCACACACAAAAAAAATAATTTGAGGGGCCGCATTCTTTTCAGGACAAAGTGACATTGTTAGTGGTACCATTTCTCCATTTGTCTATTATAACAATTGTGTACCTTTTTTGTATGTGTGTGTGTGTGTATATTATTTATATATATATATATATATATATATATATATATATATATATATATATATATATTAATTATAAAACACGTTTTTTTTTTTCTTACATTTTTTCCCCTTTTTGTAAGTAATACAGTTTTACAATAAGCACCGCATGGTAATTTTGACCAACATCTTGTAGTAATATGCCCATCCTGTTCCCCATTCTGTAAAAATGTGCGCATCCTTGTCCCCTTGTAGCAATGTGCCCCATGCAGGTCCTCTTCTTGTATTAATGTTCCCCCATGCAGCTCCCCTTGTATTAATATGCCTCCATGCAGCTCCCCTTCTTGTATTAATATGCCTCCATGTAGCTCCCCTTCTTGTAGTAATGTGCCCCATGCAGGACTCCTTATTGTAGTAATCTGCCCTCATTCAGGTCCCCTTCTTATAATAACGTGCCCCATGCAGGTCCCCTTCTTGTGGTAATGTGCCCCATATGCAGGTCCTCTTCTTGTGTTAATGTGCTTTATGCAGGACTCCTTGTAGTGATGTGCCCTCATTCAGGTCCCCTTTTTGTGGTAATGTGCCCCATATGCAGGTCCCCTTCTTGTGGTAATGTGCCCTCATTCAGGTCCCCTTCTTGTGGTAATGTGCCCTCATTCAGGTCCCCTTCTTATAATAATGTGCCCCATGCAGGACCCCTTCTTGTAGTAATGTGCCCTCATTCAGGTCCCCTTCTTGTGGTAATGTGCCCTCATTCAGGTCCCCTTCTTGTGGTAATGTGCCCCATATGCAGGTCCCCTTCTTGTGGTAATGTGCCCTCATTCAGGTCCCCTTCTTATAATAATGTGCCCCATATGCAGATCCCCTTCTTGTGGTAATGTGCTTCATGTCTTCTTCTTGTAGTAAACACACACACACACACACACACACACACACACACACACACACACCCTGTGCAGCCTCAGCCAGCAACAGAATCACACACACACTGTGCAGCCTCAGCCAGCAACAGAAACACACACACACACACACACACACACACACACCCTGTGCAGCCTCAGCCAGCAACAGAATCACACACACACTGTGCAGCCTCAGCCAGCAACAGAATCACACACACACACACACACACCCTGTGCAGCCTCAGCCAGCAACAGAATCACACACACACACTGTGCAGCCTCAGCCAGCAACAGAATCACACACACACACACACACACACCAGGTGCAGCCTCAGCCAGCAACAGAATCACACACACACATACACACACGCACGCACAAACACACACACACACCCTGTGCAGCCTCAGCCAGCAACAGAATCATGCACACACACACACACACACACACCAGGTGCAGCCTCAGCCAGCAACAGAATCACACACACACATACACACACGCACGCACAAACACACACACACACACCCTGTGCAGCCTCAGCCAGCAACAGAATCATGCACACACACACACACACACACACACACACACACCAGGTGCAGCCTCAGACAGCAACAGAATCACACACACCCACCCACCCACCCTGTGCAGCCTCAGCCAGCAACAAAATCACACACACACACCCTGCACAGCCTCAGCCAGCAACAGAATCACACACACACACACACACACACACACACACATTAATTTTTAGAAACTGACTCTGTTCATCATACAAGATTAATAAATCAAGGCAAATGCCAAAATTATTATTTATAAATATATAAATATTTTATTAAACAATGCGATTTGAAAACACACAGACAGTGCAATAAGTGAACCTTAAAATCAATACACACACAAAAAAAAAATGTTAATCCCTTGATTGCACTGATCCATATCTCATTTTGTGACCAGTGTTTTGAGAGTCCTGGAGTGTTGCAACTTGGCACTTCTTCTTTATACAAACATTTACAATACCTTGTTTTGTTGCCATTGTTCAATCGCCTTCTGGTCTCTCAGGCATTAACCCTTTCAGCAACTGCTGAGTCTAATGTTTTGTACTTCAAATTTTTCCTGACACGCACGGCTGCCCTACTGTTTTTTTGTGTGTACTGTACTAAATCAATAAAGAATAGAAGTACAGAGAAAAACTTTAAGTGCATGTACACTAATGCCATAAGCGTCACCAACAAGATAGTGGAATTAGAATTAATATTGTTTGAAGAAAAATTATGATCTGGTGGGAATAACAGAGACCTGGCAGGACGAGAGCTAGGACTGGACTGTTAATAGTCTGTCCAGGAATGACCGTACAAATAAGCGAGGGGCAGGTGTGTGATGTAAAATCCATTCTACTTGAAAATATACTGTATGTGAGGCTAATGAAAATGTAGAGTCTCTATGGGTGGAGATAAGGGGAGGGAGAAAGAATGATAGATACTGATAGGGGTTTGTTACAAGTCTCCAAAAATGAAGGAAACAGAAAAAAAATATCTTCAGGAAGCAAATAGATGAGACAGCAAATCACGGAGAAGTCATTATCATGGGGGACTTGAACTATCCGGATATAAGTTGGAGAACAGAAACTTGCAAGCACATCAAAGGAAATAGGTTTTTCACAACAATGAAGGACAATTACTTTTCACTACTGGTTCAGGACCTAAAAAGAAGAGGGGCACTGCTAGACCTAATATTATCCAATAGGCCAGACCGCATATCAAATAGATGGGTTGGGGGGGGGTATTTGGGTAATAATGATCACAATATAATACATTTTAATGTGTCCTTTAATAAGATGTATAGTAGAGGGGCTACAAGGACATTAGGCTTCAGGAAGGCGAATTTCCAAAGTATAAGAAATTAACTTAGTGCCATAAACTCCAGTACAATATATATCCTATGGGAAGAAACAAGTTAGAAATAGGAGGAAACCACTATGTCTAAATAGAGCTGTAAGGAGCGCAATAAATTACAAAAACAAAGCGTTTAGAGAAATAAACAAGAGAGTAGTCAGGAAGTGTTAAATAATTATAGAAAATTAAATTCTGTAACAAAAAAAAACAGCAAAGATTGAGACAAAGTAAAAATAATCCAAAATTATTCTTTAACTACATAAACTGTAAGAAACTCAATTATGAAATGTTCTTGGTACCCCTCTTATTTTAGTACATATTATTTTCTTAGACTATATTGATCTCATTATCTCAGGTTAGATAATAAAAATACATTTCTTACTGACCATCAAAAAGAATGAAACCTACAGAACCTCAGGAGATATCGCATTAAGGGTGTTTATCTGGACTGTATAAATAAGGCATCACATGTTTAAAGGGGTTGTCCAAAATAAAAAAAAAAACAAAACAAAAAAAAACAAAAAACATCATGTCTGCTTGATTTATTAAAAATCGCACAGCTCCATGGGTTGTATTGAATATTGCAGATCTCTATTAACAAGTATAAATCTGAGTTGCACCTGATCCCTACAGAAAAACTACATATACATTTTTTGCTTGCTGATCCCAACCAATCCTCAACTTTTCTGATTACAAACAGTATTTTTTTATGTTGCTGTACATTATTTTCATTTTTTTGCGGCGGTTTATCAGTACATTTTAAAGCAGGTAGTGGAATAAGAAGTTGAGTGCACATACCCTGATCTGTCAGTGGATTTCACAACACCGACTGCATATTTCATTGATTAGTGCTTTTAGATTTGATGAAACTGGTGTACTTACATGCCACAATCATGGGAGAATGGCTGTATAATTCAGTTTGAAAGTTTGAGATCAAAAGAGAGCAAGAAAGATCAAAAGTCCAAATGTATAAATGATCTAAAGCAGAGATGTACATTTTTTTAAATACACTTTTGGAGCACTTTTTTTTTTACATTTTTCGCTTGTTTATTATAACAAACATGCACTCTTTTTTTTTTAAGTGTATATATAAATAAAAAAACATTTTTAATGGTGAAAAAAGTATGCTTGATTTTGATTTTTTATGTTTTGCATTTTATCCTCTTTTTGTAAGTAATATTGCATTACAATTAGCACCATATAGTAATTTTGGCCAACATGTTTTTGTAATGTTCCCGTGCTGGTCCTCATCTTTTAGTAATCTTCCACATTCTGTTCCCCTTCTTGTAGTATTGTCCCCATCCTAGTAATGTGCCCAGCATTGTCCTCATCCTAGTAATGTGCCCAGTAAGGCAGATGCCAGCCAATCAAACGCCAGCAGGTGACATCATACGCGTAATCTTCTGACCTTTGATTGGCCGCACCTGCTATTGGAATAGCTGTTCAGAGAGCTTCACTCTGTGCAGGATCGGCAAAATACGCATGCCGAAATAAAGCTCTGGACTGCGGTGGCCGTGATCGTGAAGGGAGCAGCATGCCTGCGGGCCGCAAGAAGCAGCCTGAGGGGCCGCATGTGGCGCACGGATCATGTGTTTGAGACCTCTGGTCTAAACACTGGGTGTAAGGGAAGTCAGAAAAATACACGCAGTGTCCAGTGTTTTTCCAGTACATATTCTTCTGTGCTGGATCTAATATAACCTTTGGATATTGATGTACAAATGACAGACGTCGCGTGCACTCCTGAGCGTTTCTCTGCCAATACATTCTAATTAACCCTTTTTGGCAGCTACCGTTGCCATTATTTTACAATAGCAAAAAAAGCCAGCACAATTCCATACTGTACTAATTAATAAATGGAGATTTTTGGCAAAAAATTGCAATCCTTTGAGCTACCCCGCCTCGCCAAGGCAAATTCTGCTTTTAATGTGTGAGGCCGCATGGCACCCATTGATCATAATGAAATGTGTTAGTGTAGGACTGCCCCACGGAGATTTGCCTTGGCAAGGCGGGGTGGCTCAAAGGATTGCAATTTTTGCCAAAAATCTCCATTTATTAGTACAGTATGGAATTGTGCTGGCTTCTTTTTCTATTATTTTACAATACAGTGGAATTTCAGTTTATGAGTAACTTGGTGTGCGAGTATTTCGCTATACGAGCAAAGCTTGCTGTAAATTTGTAACTCAATATACAGCAAAGTGGTAATAAAATTAAAAATTAACTTTTAATTAAATCTATTAAAATTGACTCAAGGTCTAATATTCACCCGTGCAAAAGTGCAATAACCACATAACATGGACAAACACAGACAAATTGGGTATTCAATTCCAGGAAATATTCAGCATATAGCAAAACTTCACCGGAGAAAATATTATAAACCAGATATCATTTACTCTTATGGTACCTCGCTATATTTTTGGAGGCTTATCAGAGGAGCATGGGACCTATATTCCCCTATGTGTGAGCTTCCATATCAGACCGGGTCTGGGGACCACGCTTCTTGTGAAGTCCACTTCCAGACCCGGTGTGATATGGAAGCTCACACATAGGGGAATATAGGTCCCATGCTCCTCTGATAAGCCTCCAAAAATATTTCCCCTGATGAATCGATAGAGAGGAAATGCGTTGGGAAGAAAAAGGAGAGCATTGAGCATTTGTATTGGCTATTACCTTTGGGCTGAAATAATATTGTGCCTCATGTCCCATTTAAGGTAACATCCATTTCTTTTTCTGCCAGAGAGGATGGGTTGAACTATGATACCCTATCTCTGCCAGATGTAAAACAGCAATTTGAGGTACTAAAAAATCAGATATTGTGTGTAAATTACACTACCCTATGGACAAGAGCATTGATAGCGAGGTACCATAAGAGTAAATGATATCTGGTTTATAATATTTTCTCCGGTGAAGTTTTGTTATATGCTGAATATTTCCTGGAATTGAATACCCAATTTGTCTGTGTTTGTCCATGTTATGTGGTTATTGCACTTTTGCACGGGTGAATATTAGACCTTGAGTCAATTTTAATAGATTTAATTAAAAGTTAATTTTTAATTTTATTACCACTTTGCTGTATATTGATTAAATTTGTAACTCAGTTTACGAGCAAGCTTTGCTGTACGATGAACCAGGTACAGGTTAACGGGATCAGGCAGAAGTCCAGAAGCGGAGACTGGTGCAGGTTAACGGGATCAGGCAGAAGTCCAGAACCGAAGACTGGTGCAAGTCACAGGAATCAGGCTGAAGTCCAGAAGCGGAGACTGGTGCAGGTTAACGGGATCAGGCTGAAGTCCAGAAGCGGAGACTGGTGCAGGTTAACGGTATCAGGCAGAAGTGTGTGCTCAGAACAGTACTCCGGATCTGCAAACAGAGACAGAGTTACACAAAGCACAGGCATAGAGGGACCTGAACAACTGGTACAAGAGGCAAGCTACAGGGATGCGTTGAACAAGCATTGGCCATGGGGAATAAGAAGTCTTAAATACCCAAGGTTAATTATTAGTCATATCCCGGACAGCTGTGCTGGCCCTTTAAGTCTAGGTGAGTGCACGCGCGCGCCCTCTAGTGTGCATGTGTGAGGACCGCAGTCCGGAAGTCAGAGCTCAGACCACAGGAGGAGAGGCAGGACGCTGGAGCGCAGGTGGCTGCAGTGAGTGAGCAGTGCGGGGCTGGGACTGATTGGGAAAAGGTCTGGACAAGGTAGCAGGAGAGCGGGATCGGCGGGGACCCCAGGGGTTGGAACGACGGGTGGTGGATGGCGCGGTCGGACCGAGAGCGTGACAATTTCCATATTTAACAACTGTAAGTGAACTTTCTAATCTTTACCTGAAGTGAGTTCTAAATCAGTATGGTAGCTACCTGTTTCGGCTAGAGATGAGAGGAACAGTAATGTTCGATATTTGTACTAAACACAGACAAAAAAATTAGTGTTCAAATTCGTAGTTCGGGTGCTTTTATGTTTGCTAACCACCCATCGAGCATCGCTGTGCTTGGGTACCTCCGTGCTCGGCCCAGTGCGAGCTGCTTTTAATCTCTAAATGGCTCTCACTGGGGATAAAACCAGGGTTATCGGATGTAGTGTGCACAAAAAAAAAATGTATGAAAAATCCCACCCACCCTCTCCCGGTAGTGCTCGGTTTATGGCTGGCTGTATGTTGATGGAGAGCCAAACTGCCCAAAGAGTGATTTCCAATGGTCAGGTCCTGAAGAGAGCTTTATCTAAAGTCTGGCAGAACCCGCAGACGTTCATGGGCTGAACTTGAGTAATGAGTGTAATGGAAGTCAATTATTAGATAGTTTGGCTCTCCGCCCACATACAGCCAGCCATAAACAAAGCATTTCCTGGGAACGTAGGGTGCATTTTTATGGGGGGGGGGGACAGATTGCATTTGAAAAAAATTTTTTTTTTACCCTCAGTGAGAGCCATTGAGAGACTACACTGGGGTCACTGGGGTGCCAGCTCCCATGAATCAGTAAAGCGAACTTGTGCTTTGTGTTCGATTTTCATGAACGACTCATCCGAGCACCCACAATACTTGGCGGAGCACCACAGGTACCCAAGGACAGCGATGCTCGAGTATTGTGCAGTACTGAGCACGATCCCCATCATTAGTAATGCTGTCTCTAATGCAAATGCAACTCAAGGTCAGAAACAGATCAGCAGAGCAAGGTGCAATGCTCTGACAGGCACCAATTCTAGTTATACAGCAGTATTTACATTTTTGATTAGTATCTCTTAATTGCTGCCTACTGCAGCTTCTAGAAACTCAGCATACTTTCCCTTAAGCATTATATGGTGCCATAGCTACATAGGTTGAAAAAAGACCTAGGTCCATCTAGTTCAACCTTCCTGGTTTGTACAACAGGTCAATGAACTGTCACGTCTATCATACAGATGAGATCCCTTCAATTGCAATTCATAAAAATGTTACAAGTACAAAGGCTTTAGTAGAAATGTTGGACACTTACCATAGACCCATTACTTGATCAGGCTTTTATAAAAATGCTGCTACTAGGGCACTTACCACAGACCTATTACCTCATCCTGATTTTTACAACACACTATCACTTCAATGTGGCGCCCCTGACCTGGTCAGGCACCACTGAGTACTGCACCCACGGTGGGTGAGTGCAAACAGGTAATCCAAAAGGCTGGAATAGGGTGTGTACGCACAGACACATAGTAACCAGGTCTCACACACCATTGGGGGGACCCCTGGGCAGACCCAGGAGGGGGTGTACCTCCACATCCAATCAAGGGATGCAGTAGAGAGGCTGGAAGCTAGGTTGCAGTGGCAGTTAGAGGAGCTGGAGGAAGCCAGTCTGAAGTGGAGACGCAGGAGAGCGGACACGCTAGTCAGACCCTGCACATGTAATGGCTGTTGGCGGGGAAAAACGGTCACCAGGAGTTGGACAGAAAGACGCTGAGGAAGTCAGCTGGTCGTGTACGGAGACTCCTGGTGGCTAGGCACGCACGGGGAACAGGTCCCTAGAGCCAGACATCCATTTAGTGGTCTGCCAAACCTGCCGGTGGGGTGGACAACAAGTCCCACATCAACCAAAAACAGATTCCGAGCATCAGCAGCAACGAGGGGGCCCATAAGGAGGATTGAGCCTGAGCTATTCACCTTGGTCCACGCTGCCAGCAAACTGGCCAGAAAGGGGAGAAACGGCAGTTGCGACTTCCCTGGATGAACCCCATTATACTTCAAGTCGCAGGTTATCCGAAACAAGAAATGCTAGGAAGGTGAGTTAACAGTTGCCCCTATACCAGCCTGAAGGATGCCTGTTTTTTTCCTTGGTATATCTCAGCATCGCCCGGGTACTGGCTTGAAACACCTGAAAATGAGTAAAACCAGTTGCAAGACATTGCTGGACTGAGACTGAATTATTCTGCGACCTATTGTTCCACACACACACCCGAGCCACTGGGGCCAGACTCACTCTCGGGAGGCCACACCATCTAACTGCAGATTGAAAGCTACAGAAAGCGACTAGAGGCTGTGATTTTTGCAAAAGGAGGATCTACAAAATATTAATGTCACTTTTATGTTGAGGTGCCCATACTTTTGCACCGGTCAAATTTTGTTTAAATGCAGATTGCACATTTTCTGTTAGTACAATAAACCTCATTTCAATTCAGAAATATTACTCAGTCCATCAGTTATTAGATATATGAAACTGAAATAGCAAAAACCCAAATTGTTATAAAGAAAAAAGGTTAACATTAATAGGGGTGCCCAAACCTTTTCATATGACTGTATTTCTGAATTGAAATGAGGTTTATTGTACTAACAGAAAATGTGCAATCTGCATTTAAACAAAACTTGACCGGTGCATAAGTATGGGCACCTCAACATAAAAGTGACATTCATATTTTGTAGATCCTCCTTTTGCAAAAATAACAGCCTCTAGTTGCTTCCTGTAGCTTTTAATGAGCTCCTGGATCCTGGATGAAGGTAGATTTGACCATTCCTGGTTACAAAACAATTCCAGTTCAGTTAGGTTTGATGGTCGCCGAGCATGGACAGCCGCTTCACATCATCCCACAGATGTTCAATGATATTCAGGTCTGGGGACTGGGATGGCCATTCCAGAACATTGTAATTGTTCCTCTGCTTGAATGCCTGAGTAGATTTGGAGCGGTGTTTTGGATCATTGTCTTGCTGAAATATCCATCCCCTGCGTAACTTCAACTTCGTCACTGATTCTTGCACATTATTGTCAAGAATCTGCTGATACTGAGTTGAATCCATACGTCCCTCAACTTTAACAAGATTTCCGGTGCCGGCATTGGCCACACAGCCCCAAAGCATGATGGAACCTCCACCAAATTTTACTGTGGGTAGCAAGTGCTTTTCTTGGAATGCTGTGTTTTTTGCCTCCATGCATAACGCCTTTTTGTATGACCAAACAACTCAATCTTTGTTTCATCAGTCCACGGGACCTTCTTCCAAAATGTAACTGGCTTGTCCAAATGTGCTTTTGCATACCTCAGGCGACTCTGTTTGTGGCGTGCTTGCAGAAACGGCTTCTTTCGCATCACTCTCCCATACAGCTTCTCCTTGTGCAACGTGCGCTGTATTGTTGACCGATGCACAGTGACACCATCTGCAGCAAGATGATGCTGCAGGTCTTTGGAGGTGGTCTGTGGATTGTCCTTGACTGTTCTCACCATTCTTCTTCTCTGCCTTTCTGATATTTTTCTTGGCCTGCCACTTCTGGGCTTAACAAGAACTGTACCTGTGTTCTTCCATTTCCTTACTATGTTCCTCACAGTGGAAACTGACAGTTTAAATCTCTGAGACAACTTTTTGTACCTTCCCCTGAGCAACTATGCTGAATAATCTTTGTTTTCAGATCATTTGAGAGTTGTTTTGAGGAGCCCATGATGCCACTCTTCATAGGAGATTCAAATAGGAGGACAACTTGCAAGTGGCCACCTTAAATACCTTTTCTCATGATTGGATACACCTGCCTATGAAGTGCAAAGCTCAATGAGGTTACAAAACCAATTTAGTGCTTTAGTAAGTCAGTAAAAAGTAGTTAGAAGTGTTCAAATCAAGAAATTAATAAGGGTGCCTATACTTATGCACCTGTCAAAGTTAGTTTAAATGCGGATTGCACATTTTCTGTTAGTACAATAAACCTCATTTCAATCCAGAAATATTACTCAGTCCATCAGTTATTAGATATATGAAACGGAAATAGCAAAAACCCAAATTGTTATAAAGAAAAAAGGTTAACATTAATAGGGGTGCCCAAACTTTTACATATGACAGTATATGTATGTGTGTATATATATATATATATATATATATATATATATATATATATATATATATATATATATATATATATATATATATATATATATATATATATATATATATATATGTATGTGTATACCCGTGTTTTTCCAAAAATAAGACCTCCCCCAAAAATAAGCCGTATCAGGGATTTTCAGCATTTTCGGAGCAAGGCTTAAATATAAGCCCTCACCCGAAAATAAGCCCTAGTCGCGGATCAATAATGAAGTGTTTGTGCAGCTAAAAAAGGTACAAATACTGCAGGACACTTCATTATAGACAGCGGCACCCGGCGATTACACTCACCCGACACTGAGCGGCAGTACCTGCAGTGATCACACACCCACACACATCAGCTCTCTCACACACACACACACAAAATCAGATCTCACACACACACCAGATCGCACACATAAGCAGACCGCACACTCAAACATCGGATCACACGCAAACATCAAATCACACACACACACAAAGATCGGATCGCACACACATTGGATCGCATACACACTCACCTCATCCAGTGACACCGATCTCTTCTCGCCGGCAGAATCCTGAGAGGCAGTGCAGTGGAGCGCAACGAACAGGACCTGCGGCCGGACACGTGATTTGCTCTCATTCCCTGCTGCCGTAGTGCTGGATGTGATATGGTGTGTGTGTGTGTGATCTGCTGTGTGTGTCTGCGATCGGCTGTGTGTGTCTGCGATCGGCTGTGTGTGTCTGCGATCGGCTGTGTGTGTCTGCGATCGGCTGTGTGTGCCTGCGATCGGATGTGTGTATCTGTGATCGGCTGTGTGCCTGCGATCGGATGTGTGTATCTGTGATCGGCTGTGTGCCTGCGATCGGATGTGTGTATCTGTGATCGGCTGTGTGTGATCTGCTGTGTATATCTGCGATCTGCTGTGTGTGTGTGTGCCTGCGATCGGCTTTGTGTATCTGTGATTGGCTGTGTGTGCCTGCGATCAGATGTGTGTGATCTGCTGTGTATATCTGCGATCTGGTGTGTGTGTGTGTGTGTGAGAGTGTGTGTGTGTGTGATCTGCTGTGTGTGCCTGCGATCTGGTATGTGTGTCAGCGTGTCAGCTAGCAGCAGGGTAGGACGGCGTGCAACACCCACCGGAGATCACCGGAGGACCTTGGAACCACGCAGACGTCCTGGTCTGGTGAGTATGAGTCTCCTGGGAAGTGGGGGGGGGGGTGTCTGCTTTTTTGGGGGGTAAACTTACCCCAACCGTGTTTCTCCAAGAATAAGACCTCCTCCAAAAGTAAGCCCTAGTGCTTTTTTGGGGGGCAAAAAAAAATATAAGACAGTGTCTTATTTTTGGAAAAACACGGTGTGTGTGTGTGTATATGTATGTATATGTGTATATATATGTATGTGTGTGTGTATATGTGTGTATATGTATGTATATGTATGTATATGGGTGTATATATATATATATATATATATATACACACGTGTGTGTGTATATATATATATATATATATATATATATATATGTGTATATATATATATATATATATATATATATATATATATATATATATATATACACATATACACACACACACACACACACACACACACACACACACACACACACAAACACAAACACATATATTATATATAAATATATATATATATATATATATATAATATGTCTTATTTTACAGATATTTGGAGGGCTCCAGACATCCAGACCCTTGCATAATAGGATGCAGGCTTTTGTATCACTGAATGCCTCCTATAGAGGTTTGTCTGGTCCATAATTAATTGTAACAGCTTTGTAACTGTAACTTCTGTGTAACAGAAGCTTGTTCTGCGCTGTAAATCTTGCATAATGAACATACATAATGTAATAAAACCCTGTGATCTCGAAAAAATGTAAAAATGTCATTTTTACAACTTTTTTTGTACTGTTCCTTAATATTTTTCTGCCTTTTTATGTAACTATTACAAGGGTGATCTATTAAGCTTAATGACTATTTAAATCCTAAGTGTAAACCTATGTTTAGCTGTAATAAGGACAATAGCTTTTAGACCCTAAACCTAACCTTAATGTTAAGGGTTAAAAAGATACTGAAAAAATGTATTACAATATGAGTGTTATGTTTTTTTTTTCACTGGTGACTATTTGCATAGTATGCAAACCTGTCTATTAGCCGGAAACACTAAATTAATTCTTGTTACTTCCCTGTATAATACACCAGTTCATTTCAATGCATACTAAAATTGAAAGAGCCACATCTTTTGTTTTGGAGCTACTCCTGCTTTCTGCTTACATATCCTGATTAATTACTGATAAAAAAATTTGTTCAAGGGGAGGCCAAAAGCTAGGGAGAGAAAGTATAAACAACGAGAAATGAACTTCTTACATTGTAATTGTAGACTGAAGAGCTTGCACATTAATTGGTTAATACACAAATCTCAGCCCCAGGTTGTTCAATGTCATATATGTTGGAACACACCTTTATAATAAATATTATCAGTTTCCTTATGATTCCAGAAGTCCCGGAATCTGGAGATGTGAGACACGAGCTGGACTGCTCCTTCTCGCTGAACCTTAATCCAGATCCTGTAACCTTGAGATATGGACAAAACTTGTACCGGGTCTGCCTAGATCGTGCGCTGTATACACAGGAGGAGTCTGGAGTTTATTGCTGTGTTGAATATAAAGCAAAGCTTCAGGAGCGTCCGACACTAACAAAGAATATAACCTACCAGAACGTTTTTTGTCTACTCAGCCACATCAGGACATCACCGTACCTGCTGTTAGATCCTGTCTGCTGTGTGAGGCTTCTCTGTGTGATAATCACCTGAGAATTCAAAGCAAGGTAGCAGAACACGTCCAGATGGAACCCAGCACTTCTCTGGAGAAAAGGAAATGTCCTGTTCATAAAGAACTTTTTAAGTACTATTGTACTGAGGACTCCAAATGTATCTGTTTGTCCTGCAAGTTGGGTAGAGAACATCGGGGACACCGGTTGGAGGAGCTGGATGAGGCCTCTGAGAAAAAGAAGAACAAACTGAATAATGTTCTCCTGAAACTGACCACAAAGAGAAAGGAGACTGAGAAAAGAGTCCAGAGCCTGGAGGAACGCAAGAGTAAAGCTCAAGAAAAAACATCTGGAGAAGTCAAAAGAGTAAATGCTCTCTTCACAGACTTTAGGAGACGGGTGGATGACCTGGAGAAGAGGGTCCTGAGTGAGATCTCCAGGAGGGAAGAGCAGGTGTCACTATCTGATGTGATCCAAAAGCTGGAAATAAAAAAGGACGAGCTGTCCAAGAAGATGAGGCACATTGAGGAGCTGTGCAACATGAGGGATCCACTGGCTGTCTTACAGGATCCAGTCACCGGGGACTTGTGTGATCCTGAGGAACATGGAGGTGATGAGGACACAGGGGGACATGATAAGGCACATGATGTAGATGTGGATGTGATTAGAGGAATATTACATGTAGGTCTCTCTGATGTTATGACGTATCTAGAGAACATCTCACCCTCAAATTTGAAAGAAATGTGTCCACAATCCTCCAATGCCCAATCTTATGCAAGTAGAAAAAAAGATTCACCTTTGTCAGCTGGAAAATATGAGGGCAGAAATGTCCAGACTGAGGGAAAGGTATTGGCTACAAGAAAGAGATCGATTTATGGGGAAAATACTGTAGACACATTACCAGATGAAAAGACATCTGGTAATAATCCACTTATATCACCAGATTACCTGAAAACTGAAAACTGGGTGCATGTAAAGCAGAACAATTCAGAAATAGCAGAGATATTCCAGAAACATAAGGAGATAAGTCACAGAACATTCCCTTCAGGACGACATTTCAGGGATGTGGAGATAGGTGGGTCAGAGTTGTGGATGGTGGGGATGTGTTACCCCAGTATAGGCAGGAGGGGAGACCAGTCACAGATTGGAGATAATAACAAGTCCTGGGGCTTATATGGAGGCCGGAGGTATAATGATCAGTGTTCAGTCAGACATGATGGTAAAGAGCTCCAGTTACCTCTCCGGATCTCCAGTGATGGAGTCAGGGTCTGTCTGGATTATGAGGCCGGGCAGTTGTCCTTTTATGAGCTGTGTTACCCCATCAAACACCTATACTCCTTCACTGCTGCCGTCTTCACCGAGCCCCTTCATGTTGCATTTTCTGTATATCGTAGTGCTGTAAAGAAATCAGGGGGACCAACATATGGGAGAAAAAAATTTTGGTGAGTAGAAAATTTGTCCTGTAGGATTCAGCAGGCATCAAATATGTCCTAGTTAATCTTCTTATTTGACAATTAGTTTTTTTTTTTCTAAAATGAGACTATATTCATTTTTTCTATTGACATTGGCAATTAAACTCATCATTAGGATCAGGTCAGATAATGGAAATAAGTATCTTATTACTGACTTCATTCCAGGAGAGATACCATTACAGGGTCTGTTCCTGGACAGTATATGTAAGGTCTAAAATGTTCAAAGACGTTTTTCAAAATTAGAAAAAAAAAAAACAAACTTGTCTGCTTTTTATTAAAAAATGCGCCTGTCCTTGGGATTTGTTGAATATTACAGGTTTCCTCCTCTGAAGAGAATAAATCTAAGTTGTAATGCCCAATACAAACTATTAGTTGTTTATAAAAAAAAGCAGCCATGATTTTATACTTATAGACAAAATTAAAATGTTATAAAACCTTTAATCTTGACAGTAGGACTGTGCTTCACTGTTTTTATAAAAGTCAGAAAAATATATAATCTTTAAAACAGAAAACACAGCATAAACCTCACATATTAGCACAGCCTATAACTAAGAATCAGTAATAAGAAATGTATTCACACGTTCTTCCTGGTAATTTTACTGAATCCCCAAAAATCTTTAAGTAGTAATGTATTTAGAAATCAGATGTTAATTTCCATATACCAAGTTTGTAAATTTAGTTATTTAGAGAGATTGCTCCAATTATTGTTGGAGCTCCAGGAACCACCTCTACCATCTCAAAAATCTACTGGAAGAGTGACAACCAAAACAGCGGTGGTTTCATGGTCTATAATGAGCTCCGGCACTAAATCCGAGTGATATGAACTTTAGTTACTTCATAATGACGAATTTAATAATGACAATGGTGATTTGTGACTAATAAATATGTATTTCTTCAACACTTGTCATCTTGTATTAAAATTGTAGAAAATAGAGAGATTTTTTTAAAAGAAAAAACCTCAAAAAAACAGCGCTGAAAAAAGTAGTATAGGAAATATTATTAAGATTTTTATTATTATTCTTGTTCTAAGAATTAAGACACATTCACATAAATTAATACACACACAAAAAAAGAGAATTACTATACTAAACAGCTCCTAGAACTGTATTAGCAGGTGAAAACACCTAAAAAGGTAATGAAGCCCCGGCCGGCGGCAACAAATAACACCAAATTAGAGGATAAAAAATGTATTATAAAAATAATAAGTCAGAAGAGAGGACTTTAAATTCAGGAGTCTGCAAAAAAGCACTAAACCAGTGCCAGTCCGTATGTCACATCAGCACCTGCTTGAGAATGCCTGCAGTGGAACAACTTCTTCCCCGCTTATTGTGATCGTATTAGCGGTCAGGCTCCACTCAATCCCAAACCCTAGTTATCACTAGGTATACCGCACTCCAGATTAGGAGTCTAGTGGTAATATTTAATAGCGCAACAGAGACCCGTTACAGATCTCTGGTATAAAGTACCTGTCACCGGTGTTAGACAGGGAAGCTCCGTGGATTATAGCCCTTACACGAGGAGCTTTTACTTGCCGGAGAGAGTAATTTAAATGCTGATCTCCTGTATACACAATTTGTACTTGCAAAGGGCAAGCGGCTGGCAAGCGCTGTTGAGGGAGATTTTCCCCGTTAGCTGTCTGGGCGTTCACCGGTCAAGGTATCCTCGGACAATTATTATCCTTGTATTAAAATTGAATTTAATAAAATGAAAGAGAACACTAATCACATGTCGAAAAAAACAGACGCTAATGTCGTTTTTGTCCATATTGGTTAAAATAATGGATGAGAAAATTGGATTGTGGGGATTGTCCAAAACAACCTACTGAAATGATCATGTGTAGTGATTAGTGATTGGCGAGCATTAATGATGAATGAGCGTGCTCGGTACTTGATTAAGCATCGAGGTGCTCGAGTACGCTCAGTGCTCGTCCAAGTATCGCAGGTGCTCAGATGTGTAATTCATGAAACATCGAACACAAAGCGCCAACGCTTCACTGAATGGATGCTCAGATGGATACAACTCGATTACCCAAGTAAAATGAAAGTCAATGGGAAACTCGAGTATTTTTCTGTAGGAGTTCCCAGAGAAATGCTCAAGTGCACCATTAACGTTCATTATATTCGGTTATTTGAGTTGCGCCCATCTGAGCACCACTATTTGTGACAAGCACCAAGCATGGTAATACTTACTCATCAGTACTGGTGATTGGTGAGCAGTACAATGTTCGGTGGTTGTAATGATGAGTGAACAATATGATGCTGAAATGCTCGTTACTGAAGTCGAGTAGGTCAGACATTCGGACGGACTCAACTTGAGTAACGAGTATAATGGTAGTCAATGAATGGACAGTTTGCCAGTTTCTGCCCACATACAGCCAGCCATAAACAGAGCATTTCCGAGCGAAGATTTTTTTTGTGCACATTACATCCAGTGAGAGCCATTCAGAGACTGAAAGTGGCTCTCACTGGGGTGCCGGCTCCCATCATTCAGTGAAGTGAGCCTGAGCTTTGTGTTTGGTGTTTCACGAACAACACATCCGAGCACCCGCGATACTCGGCTGAGTAACTGAGCACCCAGATGCTCGATCGAGTATCAAGCAGTGGGGAGCACATTCACCCATTATTAGTAAAAATCTGATGGGTGAGTGGAAGTGAAGTTGGGATTAGCCCATGGGGGGGAGCACGTGCTGAGGGAGAGAGACAGGCTCCATGTTAGAGTTCAGTGGAGGAACAACCAGAGTTGAGTGCAGATATACAGGTCTGTCAGGTCGTTTTGCTCACATTCTTAGGGTGACTTATGGTGACTTCAACATTGAAACCAAAGAAGAGTAGCGTGAGAAAGCATATGAACACACAGAGGGTGGTTGTAACCCAGAATGAAAACCAGTAGAAAAACTTATGACTGATGGAAGGCTGTAGCACCCTTTGTGGGTAGGGACTGGAGTTGGACGCCAGATAAGTATGCAGTCCAGTGTGGCTGATCCTATAGCATTACTACTCCCTGTTGCTGTGTTACAAGATCCAGGCAGGCACTCCCTTGTTATGCATACCTCTTAACGTCCGTTTCATTGGCATCAAACACCAACAGACACATTTCCCCCAATTCACCTCAGCTGTTATTATTATGGATGTTCCCATTCCTTCTGCTGCGGCCCAGGGTAGCCCAACGGAGCTATCCTTGAGAGTCAATCCAGTCCCCATGCGGCTCCTTGTCCTTCCACCAACAGGGATTAAAATTTTTAAAGAAGCGTCACTCACGGAAAAAATATTTCCCTTGTCTTTAGAGATTTATTTTCATTTTGCTAGTTTCATACATCCATATGATATGTTTAGGCTAATATCCCAAGCCTGTCTCAAATACTGCACACAAATGTTTCCCATCGTACAGTTTAAATGGCAAAGAAGGCTTACTGGTTACAGATGAATTTCATTATCATAATTAGACATTAAACAATCAGTTTATAAGTTACACAAAGCAACTCAACATTTTCAATTATTTACAAAATGACAAGTAAAATCGCACTGTAAAAACCAAGATAATAAACTTTCTAAGCAGATATAATCCTATAATTAACTATACACATAACTTCAAGATAAGAATTCAGCAACCCAATGGATTTTCAGGAATTCACAGTTGGAACTTGGAACATTCTTCAATATCAGTAAGTTCAATGCCCTATGGATTCGGATATTTTAAAGCACACAAATCACCAGGATTTTCCTATATAACTTAAAGCCAGTACTATACTGGCACTATCAGGCTGATTCTATACATATTATTAGTTGTCAGCTAGGATGTATATGTGACGCCCTGCACTAGTCAGGTGGTCCCAGGTAGTCCCATGACGCCCTGCACTAGTCAGGTGGTCCCAGGTAGTCCCATGCACACACACACCCTCCCTGAAAAGGTGACAGCAGCCAACCAAGAAACCCTTGTCACCACCCTCCAGGTTTGATGTCCACACCACAGGAGTTCACAGGCCTTAAGGCGGGAAAGACACAGAAGTTCTAGTTCTAGTGCACAAGTAGATGAGTCTTGACAGTGAAGGAGAGAGGTTGAGTTCAAGGGCAGACCTGTGACCAGGCCTGCCAATAGTCTACTCAGGTGGCTGGGTTGGAGCCCAGTCACCTCTGGCAAGGAGGCAGACGGTGGTGGCCGCCTGCAGGAGCTGGGATTACAGCCGGTGGAACTGTAGGGACCGGGGTCGGGCGGTGGCCCGCCGGTACCGAACCGGGGAACCGATTGGAAACCGGAGCACCAGGAGCGGTACTCAGACACAGTACAAAGCCCCGGACCGACAGGGCCGAGTCAAATCAACTGATTGAGGACTGGACTTAAGGACCTATCCCACACAAGACCTGTTAGAAGACAACAGCCCAACCATACAGGGTAAAGCCACCACCAAGGCATAGAGACCCAAAGGGCCAGCGTCTGCGGGCAAAAAGGGCTCTTCCGACAACCAGCAAGCCGGGGAGCGGACTACCGTTCCTTAGGCATAGGAGTCAAACATTCACATAAAAAAGGTGCAGGAGAAAGGCGGAAACCACCAACCAATTCAGGGAGAAGCTGCAGCCGGCTGTGGGCCCCGTTCATCATCCCGTTTGGTTTACCAGAGACTCCAGTGTATTGTGTCATAGTGCGCACACCAGTGCCCTCGGGCTGCGCACCGCTCAGCACCGCGCCAGCATACGCCCACACCCGCTCCCACGCCTCCGTACCTCCCTTGGGCCCCCGGGACCATCACTCCCCTACCCACGGAGGGGTCAACACCAAGCTGTGCAACACCGTCCCGGGAGGCCTAGTTAATGGCAGCGGTGGTGTCCATCTATTCACCACAACCCGTGGGTGGCGTCACGAACTTACACCTCTACAGACTGCGTGTAGCGCCAACCCCCTTGCAGATCAACGTGACCCCCGGGTCCGTGAGGAGCTCGAGCCACCACCCACCGTACGAGTACGGATCCGAGCGGCCTGGCGGTCGCAGCCGAGCCCGCGGGGCGGTACATATAGCTTTTGAAACACAAGCAAGTAAAGTTTGTAAATGAGCAGCCTTTTGAATGAGAGCAGCTGATAGCTGGGGTGGGTAGTCATAGTGATTCCTACCCCCTGCCTGTCCAACTTCCCCTTGTAATTTATACTAATTCTGTTTTTGAATAGTTTTACTAAGTGACTAGAAGGACCTGTGTTGATGTCATTCCCATGTGACCACAAGGAGCGGGGCCTGAGTTTACATACCTAATACCAGGAAGCAACATTATTTTTCTGTTGTCTGAGGCCCTGTCCTTTCTGTTCACAGGTCCTTCTAGTCACTTAGTAAAACGATTCTATAATAGAATTAGCATAAATATAGACAGGGGGAGGAACAACAGACAAGGGGGCTGAAAACACTATCAAAACTCACCCCAGCTATCAGCTGATCGGCAGCTGCTGTCATTGCAAAAGCTGATCATTTTACAAACTTTACTTGCTCGTGTTACAAAACCTATACATCCTAGCTGACAACTAAAGGTATGTGTGCCGCCCCCGTGCCAGCAGCCGGTGCTGCTCGGATCCGGACCAGCTGTGTGGCTCGAGGGATCCTCTGGACCCGGGGGTCACGCGGACACGCCGAATAAAAAGGGGGATGTAGTTGTACGGCCTTGGCCGTATTCAGTTCGTGATGCCGCCGACGGTGTGTGGTAAAGTGGGACAATACCACTGCTGCTGTTGTGGGATACCTGGGGGAAATGTAATGGCAGCCGGATGTTAACCCCTCCGTGGGTAGGGATGGTTGCCCCGGGGCCCAATGTCTCTGTGCAGGGTATGGTGGTGACAGGGGCTTGCGCGCCCGGATGGACCAGGGGATGTTTGGTTACTGACGAGTAAATGAATCACATGAGTCTTTTGGTAAACCAAGGTGCTGGTGGCCGGCTGCTGCGGCCGGTTGCACTCTGGTCTCCCACCCGGGGTGGTGGTCGCCGTCTTCTCCTCTGCACTAATTGTGGTTGTGTGTTAGACTTCCCGGTATTGGATGGAGAAATATGGAGCCTTAAAGTCACCAGTGCAAAACATTGTTACCCTTTTGCTTGCCAATGTCTTTGGCCGTGAATTTCCATTTCAACTATCGGGACCACACAATCATGATGTCAGGATGCTGAAGAGGAGCCCCCTCACTCTGTTAACTATCTAGATGATGTAGTAACTATTGCCTGCTGCATTTAAGGAGTTAAACGGCCATGGTCAATGCCAACACAAATGATTGCTGATACAGCAGGGTGTCAGCTATAGCGTACAAATGACAGCTGCTGCATTTTTACCTGTCGGGGATACTATTCACTTATATCTCAGGTCAATAAAAATACAGAACGGAAGGGGAGAAACGAGTGAAGGATGAGGAGTGAATAAGAACAGTAGGAAAACTTACAATATATAAACATAGAGAAATGAAAAGTCATCAACAAAGTATCTTATAGGTACATGGTCATAAAAGAGAGAACGGAACCCAAATAGATAACACTGAAAAACACAACAGCTTGTATGAAACTGCTTGAAAACTTAAATAAATTAGTAACTTTGATCCAATTTAGTGCGATGCTCAAAGTTCAGCGGGATTCATTACAGCAATAAAGTGAACGTGTTAAACATATACTAGTAAGATCCTCAGTATATAAGTTACATAAGTCTGAAGTCTAATGTCTGTAAAATCGAGCAGGGAAAGAAAATAACCAAATCCAGATCCAGGGACACTGACGGAAGCAATAATCTACAGAAAAAAACCCTATAGATTGCTATAAGTACACATACTAAACAAGACACAAAGGTCGGTGGTAATCGCTACTAAACCGAAACGGGTAATAAACGGATAATAAAAAGTAGTACCGGTATATTGAGTTCTTATAAACTATTAATGTATAAGCACAAAGGATAACATTCAGCTAAATACTCGCAAAGTACTTTACTATGAAGTCTCTTGTCCGATAATTGGCAGCTCAGACGCCTATGAATCAGTGGGAGAAAACTTCTGTGTAGACAAATAGAGCAAAAGAGAGTTAATATCTAGAGATGGGCGAGCACGGAAATGCTCGGGTGCTCGGTCCTCGAGCAGGTCAGACGCTCAGATGGGCTCAACTCCAGTAGTGGACATTTCAGCTCTTTGCCCACATTCAGCCAGCCATAAACACCTTGTTTCCCTGAAAATAAGAACAACCCCGGAAATAAACCCTAGTAGGATTTTTTGGGCTTTTTGGAGTATGTTTAAAATATAAGCCCTACTCAAAAAAATAAGCCCTCGTTGCGGTTCTATAATGAAGTGCCCAATCAACTCAAAAAGTTAAAGCAGGACTCTTCATCCGGGAATGCAGAAATGAACTAAAGGTGAAAACACAATGTGGGTGGGGGATGAATTGAATCCTCACCTGGGGTGCTTGTGTGAGACGCAACCACTATGTAGGCATAATGACTGCTACAGATCTACGAGTGTAGAGACACCGAGCCGGAATATAAAAGAGTAGAAAGTGGTTCCTCTCTGCTGCCCGTGAAACCAAACAATAAAAATGTAACCGTTTTATTTATCTACCCGTTTCGAGGTGATCTGGTCTCTTCTTCAGGATAAAACCAGTCGGATGTGAGAAGCACAACAATTACAATCTTACAACACAGTATGCAGAGACCAGACGTGCAGGATGATGGGAAAGTCCGAGCAAATATTTAAGTGGGGAAGCAGTGATCTGCGTAGAGCTGGGAATTTAGTTGTTGGAGGAGATCTTTTATCAGATGCTATGAGTAGTGATGATGGAGCATCTGGGCACTCGGGTACTTGTGGAACTTGGGCGAGTGTCACTGATGCTTGGATGTGTCGTTCATGAAATAACGACCACAAAGCACAATCTCGCTTCACTGCATGATGTGTGCAGGCACCTCAGTGAGAGCCACTCTCACTGGGGGGGGGGGGGGCAACGTTTTTGGGTGTAGTGGGTCCAAAAAAAACCAAACAAACCTCAGCTTCCCTCCCCTGGAAATGCTCTGTTTACGGCTGGCTGTATGTGGACGGAGAGCAGATCTGCCCAATTATTGATTTCCATTATACATCCATCAGAACGTCTGACTTGCACAACTTGAGGACCAAACCCCCGAGGATTTCAGTGTTCACCCATCACTAGATATTAACTCTTTTTTTTTTGGTTCTGTTTGTCTACACAAAAGTACTAAGTGTATCCTATTGGGTGAACTGTGCCTTTAAAGGGAACCTGTCACCAGATGTTCATAATACTTACCTAGCGATCGGTGCGTAGCAGATTGTTTGATGGGTGTCTCCGTTCTTTGGGTCCCGCGCCTCCTCTCTCGGCCATCTTTGTCCGCCTTCTGAAGCTATTTTGGATGACGCATTCTATGTCATGTACAGTACAGACCAAAAGTTTGGACACACCTCATCTCTAGAACTATTAAGAGGAGACTTTGTGCAGCAGGCCTTCATGGTAAAATAGCTGCTAGGAAACCACTGCTAAGGACAGGAAAAAGCAGAAGAGACTTGTTTGGGCTAAATAACACAAGGAATGGACATTAGACCAGTGGAAATCTGTGCTTTGGTCTGATGAGTTCAAATTTGAGATCTTTGGATCTAACCACCGTGTCTTTGTAGAAAAGGTGAATGGATGGACTCTACATGGCTGGTTCCCACCGTGAAGCATGGAGGAGAAGGTGTGATGGGGTGGGGGGGCTTTGCTGGTGACACTGTTGGGGATTTATTCAAAATTGAAGGCATACAGAACCAGCATGGCTACCACAGCATCTTGCAGCGGCGTGCTATTCCATCCGGTTTGCGTTTAGTTGGACCATCATTTATTTTTCAGCAGGACAATGACCCCAAACACCCCTCCAGGCTGTGTAAGGGCTATTTAACTAAGAAGGAGAGTGATGGGATGCTACGCCAGATGATCTGGCCTTCACAGTCACCAGACCTGAACCCAATCGAGATGGTTTGGGGTGAGCTGGACCGCAGAGTGTAGTCAAAAGGGCCAACAAGTGCTAAGCATCTCTGGGAACTCATTCAATACTGTTGGAAGACCATTTCCGGTGACTACCTCTTGAAGCTCATCAAGAGAATGCCAAGAGTGTGCAAAGCAGTAATCAAAGCAAAAGGTGGCTACTGTGAAGAACCTAGAATATAAGACATATTTTCAGTTGTTTCACACTTGTTTGTTAAATATTTCATTCCACATGTGATAATTCATAGTTTTGATGTCTTCAATGTGAATCTACAATTTTTAGAGTCATGAAAATAAAGACAATTCTTTGAATGAGAAGGTGTGTCCAAACTTTTGGTCGGTACTGTACATTACCCGACATTGAGGTCCTGCACAGACGCACTTTCATCTGTCCTGCTCAGGGCAGGTCAAAGTGCGCCTGCGCAGGACCTCACTGTCGGCTAGTGTAGATGACATAGAATACCACATACCATCTCCGTAGGTGCTACATCCTGCCATTGACAATGGTTATGGACACGAGGGAAGTATTTAGGGTTCCAGTCGCCTATTTCAGCCACCATGCCATCACCATCAGTGGAACTACATGACCCAGCTGGCCCCTACCCTGTGGCTCACTACAAAAGTGGTCAATACTGCAATTTATTTATTTTTTTACTTGTGGACCATCAGTCCATGTGTAAAAATATTTGGGTGAGTGACTACATTGACTTGCTTTGGTCCGTGTGATATACATTTTCTATACAAACAGTACGAGAATTCGTTATATGCTCCTCTGAATGAGCCCTAAGTAGAATAAAACAAAAATTAGTGCTATTAAAAATAATAACTTAAACTAGCTATGCTGATGGAAAGCTCAAAAACTTCTGACTGTTGTGCCAATTATAAAAGAGGTTTCATGAAATAACACAGTGTGGACAGATTTCATTTTTTTCCCAGAAACAGCACCACTCGTATCTGCATGGCTGAGTCTGGTATTGCAG
This sequence comes from Anomaloglossus baeobatrachus, assembly GCF_048569485.1. NCBI lineage: Eukaryota > Metazoa > Chordata > Amphibia > Anura > Aromobatidae > Anomaloglossus > Anomaloglossus baeobatrachus. Next base: position 18,886,828 of record NC_134356.1, on the reverse strand, counting down.
CTCAGCCCCTTTTGCACCAGTCACCAGGGAAGCGTGAAGTCCTAGATTTATTTTTTCTAATCCAATGAAAATATTTAGTGATAATGAAAGTGAAAGTGACAATGTGAAAAACAAAGTCTGCTGCCATCTTGTGGCAGCTGAACAGACTACAGGAACATCCAAGTCCTTGTAAACCACATTATAATACAGGTAAAATATGTCTTTGTACCGTGTTAGCCAGTAGAGATAAAAAATTGTTTAAAAGAACTGAAGTCCTCAGTGGTTGATACCTTTTAATGGCTACACCAATGGGGTGTACTTAATTATATGTACCAAATGTCCTACTGGGGGTCTGTATGTAGGGGAGACAGGACAACAGCTCAGGACAAGGATGAATTCTCACCGCCACACAATTAAGGAAAAAAAAGAATAGATCTACCTGTGGCCAAACATTTCTGTAACCCAGACCACAACATCATGGAGAGGAAATTGCTGGTATTAAAAGGAAACTTCAAGTCCCAGAGAGACAGGAGACTATGGGAGTACAAACTTATGATGACCTTTGACACATTCAGAGCAGGAATGAATGTGTCACATGGATTTATTTGTTTTTACATCAATTAAGAGATGTGCTCCTCAGACCATCCGGGGGGGGCATCACAGCCCGGACCAGATCCTAATCAGAGGACAATAAAACTTTCACACTGAACTGCAGCAATATTTATGGCCACAACAGTTTGTCCTCTTGCCATACTGATAGTTCTGCTCCTCAGAGCACCTGGGGACATCATACAGTTAGGTCCAGAAATATTTGGACAGTGACACAAGTTTTGTTATTTTAGCTGTTTACAAAAACATGTTCAGAAATACAATTCTATATATAATATGGGCTGAAAGTGCACACTCCCAGCTGCAATATGAGAGTTTTCACATCCAAATCGGAGAAAGGGTTTAGGAATCATAGCTCTGTAATGCATAGCCTCCTCTTTTTAAAGGGACCAAAAGTAATTGGACAAGGGACTCTAAGGGCTGCAATTAACTCTGAAGGCGTCTCCCTCGTTAACCTGTAATCAATGAAGTAGTTAAAAGGTCTGGGGTTGATTACAGGTGTGTGGTTTTGCATTTGGAAGCTGTTGCTGTGACCAGACAACATGCGGTCTAAGGAACTCTCAATTGAGGTGAAGCAGAACATCCTGAGGCTGAAAAAAAAGAAAAAATCCATCAGAGAGATAGCAGACATGCTTGGAGTAGCAAAATCAACAGTCGGGTACATTCTGAGAAAAAAGGAATTAACTAGTGAGCTTGGGAACTCAAAAAGGCCTGGGCGTCCACGGATGACAACAGTGGTGGATGATCGCCGCATACTTTCTTTGGTGAAGAAGAACCCGTTCACAACATCAACTGAAGTCCAGAACACTCTCAGTGAAGTAGGTGTATCTGTCTCTAAGTCAACAGTAAAGAGAAGACTCCATGAAAGTAAATACAAAGGGTTCACATCTAGATGCAAACCATTCATCAATTCCAAAAATAGACAGGCCAGAGTTAAATTTGCTGAAAAACACCTCATGAAGCCAGCTCAGTTCTGGAAAAGTATTCTATGGACAGATGAGACAAAGATCAACCTGTACCAGAATGATGGGAAGAAAAAAGTTTGGAGAAGAAAGGGAACGGCACATGATCCAAGGCACACCACATCCTCTGTAAAACATGGTGGAGGCAACGTGATGGCATGGGCATGCATGGCTTTCAATGGCACTGGGTCACTTGTGTTTATTGATGACATAACAGCAGACAAGAGTAGCCGGATGAATTCTGAAGTGTACCGGGATATACTTTCAACCCAGATTCAGCCAAATTCCGCAAAGTTGATCGGACGGCGCTTCATAGTACAGATGGACAATGACCCCAAGCATACAGCCAAAGCTACCCAGGAGTTCATGAGTGCAAAAAAGTGGAACATTCTGCAATGGCCAAGTCAATCACCAGATCTTAACCCAATTGAGCATGCATTTCACTTGCTCAAATCCAGACTTAAGACGGAAAGACCCACAAACAAGCAAGACCTGAAGGCTGCGGCTGTAAAGGCCTGGCAAAGCATTAAGAAGGAGGAAACCCAGCGTTTGGTGATGTCCATGGGTTCCAGACTTAAGGCAGTGATTGCCTCCAAAGGATTCGCAACAAAATATTGAAAATAAAAATATTTTGTTTGGGTTTGGTTTATTTGTCCAATTACTTTTGACCTCCTAAAATGTGGAGTGTTTGTAAAGAAATGTGACAATTCCTACAATTTCTATCAGAGATTTTTGTTCAAACCTTCAAATTAAACGTTACAATCTGCACTTGAATTCTGTTGTAGAGGTTTCATTTCAAATCCAATGTGGTGGCATGCAGAGCCCAACTCGCCAAAATTGGGTCGCTGTCCAAATATTACTGGACCTAACTGTAACTCTGGACCAGACCCCAATCAGACGACAATAAAACTTTCACACTGCTTATCTATGAACTGCAGCAATATTTAAAGCCACAACAGTTTGTCCTCTTGCCATAGTGATAGTTCTGCTTCACATCACTTGTTTTATTTATTGCTCCATTTTATGTCCTGTTGTGTATAAATATGTGACTCTTCAGATTTTGTGTTATACTGAGCCTGAAGAAGAGACCTGAGTAGTCTGGAAAGCTGTTACTATTACTATCTTTTCAGTTAGCCATTAAAAGGTATCAACCGCTGAGGACTTCAGTTCTTTTAAATAATTTTTTACCACATTATAAGACATCTAGAGGCATAAACAGGAAAAGAATAGCACCTGCTGCCACCTGGTGGTAACAGAGCAGATTGCAAACAAGCTCACAAAACTAAAAATCCTTATCGCACTTAGGTGACTTTTCATCTTCCTCAGTATTTTTATAATCATTCAAAAAAATTTCTCCTTACTATGCCCAATTTTTTTTCTTTTTAACACCTAAAATAAAATCTTCTGAAAATATAAAATCAAATATAAGTGTAGTTTATATTTTAAGGAATGGTAGGTCCGGTGTGTCCTCACAAATGCTGGATGTGTGTGTTTGGCTATTCCTTTGTGATATGTGTCATATGCGGTAATGCGATGTAACGGGATCGTGTTTCTACAGTTGTTAGGATTGCAGCCACCCACACATGTGCAGCAGTGGTTTATGACATGGTTTACGACAGGCGTGAGTGTGCAGGCGCACAGTATAATGTGAGGGAAGCAGGAGCACCGGATCCCTCATGACTCGATGATGATGTGTGGGTAGGCTGCGCAGTCTAGGTACAGAAAGGTACACATTTTCCTATTTGTGAGGAAGCGTTGTGTGTGTGTGTGGGTATTTTCAAATTACTTAAAAAAAAAAAAAAAAAAAAAGCACTCATCTTATAAAAAAACCCAATACACTTTATGTTTTATTCTTAAAAATGGGTCAGCGGTCGGGTGCAAGCCGTATAAGTATGACGGCCGTTTCGTTCCTAGATGGCGCTTCCAGAGGTCCTGGCTTGGAGATGACGTACAACCACTTCCTTTTCAGCTAAGAGGCTCAACCCACATCACCATAAATTAAAAACAAATGTGCATCGTAGTGCAATTAATTGCACATAACCATTTTGTATAACCACAAGATTACAAAAAATATGACAAATCGTTTCTATCATTAAATCGTATGCTCCCTTGTGCCCCTTAAACCTGACTTCTGTTTGTAATAAAATATTCTGCAAATCTCCCCCTATGGGGGAAGATTAACCCCTGTCAGCCCTGCAAAGACATGATTGCTATTATGTTTGTGACGCTCCTGGACTATCAGGTCGTCACAGGGTACTGCACAATCTGCCCTTCCGTGCAGTATCCGCCTCCCTCTTGGTTCTGGGTCCCTATCTTAATGGTGTTGCCTCCAACAGCAAATCAAATCCTAGATACACCCTGCACCACACCCACCAGGCACACCAGTGGACGGCTTGAGTGAAATAGAGTCGCCCACCTGGGGTGTCGGGTCGGGGAGGGGAGGTGAGGAGTGTAGTCAGTCTGTGAGTAGTGAGTCAGAGAGTGAAGAGGTTGAGAGGAAGTCGGGAGCGGTGGCTCCAAGAGAAGCTGTCTAGGTTGCAGACAGTGGTCTGGACGTAGAGGAGTCGGACCCCCGGTCGCAGGGGATTGTGGCAAGGTGCCTGGACCTGTTGAGGAGGACAGACAGCAACCTAGCACTATCACTGGTCTGGGACCAAAGACACGACAGGGTACGCAGACCCTAGGTCAGGGAGAAGCTTCAGGCAACCCGACAATTTACCTGAGGAGAGCGGAGCCTTTATGATCCGTTCCCACCCGCTCCAGAATCAGGGGCACTAGCGCAACGAGGGGGATAAGACTTTCCAACCCAAAACGGTCCAGAAAATCCCAAGCGTGAGCCCTGAGAGCAGGCTCCCACACTTAGCCACAGTGGGGAGCGGGGCCCGGCAAGTTTCAGACTACTGGGCCACCACGTTGAAGTTAAACTTAGTGCCAGGAGGCAGGTCACGGATCACTAGGCAACACTATAGGGAACGGGACCCGGACAAGCTCCCGTCAGCAGCACGGTACCCAGACAATTGGTTTACCCGGTTGTCAGCGTCTGCTTATGAACTGAGTGAGTACGAGAGTGACCCCTGCATCCCACACCGAGTCCCGGGACATCCCCCTACCCGTGGAGGGCTACGACACCTTGCTGCCCCACTTCATCACCCCGGGTACACCCAACAGCAGCGGCGGTACTCCGAATTACCGTACACCACGGGTGGCGTCACAAACTATATCTAAATTCCCCTGTATATACTCCCCTTTCATTCGAGTTGCCGCACGACCCCGGGTCCGGAGACCCTCGAGCCACAGCGAACCCGGATCCGAGCAGCTCGGCTGCTTCCCGGGGGGCGGCACATGTTCCTCTTTCATGTGATTGATTAAACGGGGTGAGCCTTTACCCTGTGCAATAGATGTGTAATGATTAAAACGCACTACTAAGGGTCTGATCGTTTTCCCAATATAATACCTGCCACAAGGGCAGTAAAACTTGGTTTACATAACCATATGGTCAATCAATTTAACTCAAGCAAAAGCCGATTTATAGTGTATGTAATACTCTGCCCTTGTAGCAGGTATTACATTGGGAAAACAATCAAACAATCTCAGGCACCTGTGATTATTAGTTTGCCAGGTGAGTCCTATTAGAGGAAAACTACTTAAGAAGGACGTTCCGTATTGTTTCTGGTACGGATGTCACAGTTTTTATACGTACCAGATTCACAGACATATAGAAACCCGTTAAAATCAATGGGTCTGCGCACACATCAGTGATTTTTCACTGACCATGTTTCAGTGTCGCGTGCACGCGTCTCCGTGTTTCCGCACGGAGACAAGTCCGTTTTTTTCTGGCATCACTGAGGTCACACGGACCACACAGTGGTGTGATCCGTGAAACACGTACCATAAATAAAAACCTCTTTGAAATAAAATCATTTTTTATACTCACCTTCTCCATCGATACGATTTGCAGTCGCTGCTGGCTGCTGCTTCCAAGGCGGCTAATTATGCTCATGAATATTCACTGCACTGCAATCTGGAAGTAGCAGCAGCGGGGACACAGCAGTGGCCGGAAACTGGAGAACCAGAGATTCAGCACCACGGAGAGCAGAAGTGGGGATAGGGGAGTTTGGAGTACCTGATCTCCATGTGCTATCAGTGATCATGGATAGCACATGGAGAACACACATGTGCCGTGAAATCACAGCACACGGAGGGACATGCGTGTTTAACACGTCAGTGAAAAACATCTGTGTTTATCACTGATGTGTGAAAAAGGCCTTACACAGGCTTCAATCATTATGGGAAAGAAAAAACATCTGCTGCCGAAAAGGGTCAAATAGTTCAATATCTCGGACAAGGTATGAAAATATTAGATGTGGCTTACACTTTATTAATACCGTTGCTAAGTCCAGTTGTAAAAGCTGAAAGAGAAAGAGGATAGCAACAAATATTAGATATTAGCCAAAAATGTAACCGTGATCCTCATATTGTGACAACATCTGTGGCTGATACACAGAGCAGACGAGTTTGTGCAGATGAAGGCATAATGAGGAAGGTTTCAGCCAGATAAATCCATTGGCAGCTGCTAAAATACCATTATAAAGCAGCAAACTGGTATTTGAAGCTGCTGTTGCCTCTGGAGTCCTGCCAGTTCAAGGTTTAGGATCAAACATGCAGCCCATGGGCCATTTGCGGCCTATGAGGCTACTTTGTGCAACCTGCAGGCACCGTAAACCCCTTGACGATCGTGGCCCGGTCCAGTGGGCTGTCGATGTTGGCACTTTATTTCAGTTGAATGTGCATCATTGGATCCACATTTAATTGAAATGTATTAAGACAAACTTTCTGCACAACTATACCAATGCCAGTCGCCGGCCAATCAGAGGCCATCAGCTGACGTCAGCATATGTTGTCAGCTGTTGGCCTCTGATACTCCATCAGCTGGCATTGGTATAGCTGTGCAGAGAACTTGTCTCTGCACGACATCGAGGTTTGCAGTTGTTCATAAATCTACTGTTCGGTCACCTCTATAAATGCACACAAACAGAAACGGTTGCAGTGGGCTCAGACATTCATTAAGACTAATTAACACTGATGAGTGTCGAGCAACCCAGGATGGTCCAGATGGACGCGTATTAGATGGTTTGTGGATGGCCACCATATCTCAACAAGGCTGTGACGTCAGCAAGGAGGTCACAGAGTTATGTTTTGGGCTGAAATAATGAGGACAGAGCTGGTCGGCCCCTTAGGGTCCCTGAAGGAGTGAAAATGATGTCGGCAAAGTATATTGCGTTTCTGACTGACCACTTTCTTCCATGGTACAAAATGTAAAAACGTGTCATCTGTAGCCTTATGAAGACAATGTGCTATGTCATGCTGCAAAGAAAACCTGTGAGTCATTAGCTGCTATGGGCATAATAAGAGCAGAGAAACCTATAGTGTGACCACCAGCCTCCCCTGACCTGAGCCCTATTGAGAACCTTTGGAGCATTTTAAAACAAAATATCTATTGGGATGGGAGGCCAGTCACATAAAAATAGTTGATCGGGGAGGTTATTCTGACATCTTGCAAAGAAATTCAAGCAGAAACTATCCGAAAACTCATAAGTTGAAATGAAACAAGAATTTTGAAGGTAATATCAAAGAAGGGGGAGGGTCTTAAAGTATGTTAACCCCTTCACTCCCGGGCAATTTTTTTTTTCTTCCCTTATTCTGAGAGCCGTAACTTTTTTATTTTTCTGTCAATCTTGCCATGTGACCACTTATTTTTTTGCGGGACGAGTTGTACTCTTGAATAAAACCATTAGTGTTACCATACATTGTACTCGAAAACGGCAAAAAAATTCCAAGTGCGAAAAAATTGCAAAAAAACTACGACTGCCTGATTGTTTTTGGGATATTTTATTCACCGTGTTCACTATATGGTAAAACTGATGTGTCGGTGTCATGCCTGAGGTCGGTAGGAGCTCATAGACCTCAAACATGTATAGGTTTACTTTTATGTAAGGGGTTAAAAAAAAAATCACAAGTTTGTCCAGAAAAGGTACACTTCTTAATATAAATTTCAAAATATGCGGCAACCAAAAAACATAATTTTGGTGTTTGTATTTTTTTTTTTTTGCTGCTACGCCTTTTACCAATCAGATTAATTGATTTTATATTTTGATAGATCGGGCGTTTCTGAACATGGCAATATCAAATGTGTGTATATTTTTTAACTGTTCAATTTTCAAAAGGGGGAATTAGGGGTGATTTGAACTTTTAGTTTTTTTTGGTTTTTTTAACTTTTTTTATACTTTTTTTTTTATTTTACTAGCCCCCCTAGGGGACTATAACGATCAGCAGTCTGATCATTTTTTTCCTGTAGATCAGAGCAGTATTCCTCAGATCTGCAGAAAAGCTGCTCTCCTTTCACACACGGCCCTCTGCCGGCTGTAAGAGGAACTGACTCATGATAGCTAAAGGAATCTTCACATGACCCTGTGCTTCCATGGCAGCCATCAGATCCACGTGATCACATCACGTGACTACCAGTGGTGCCGGGTAAGTGAATGAGATATTTTCACATCACGCTGTAAGAGGTTAACAGTCATGAGTGGGTAGCGAATCCACTCGTCTCGTGCCTGATAGCCGCACATGACAGCTGTTCAAGACAGCTGACATGTGCAGCGATCGCCTGCTGCCCGCAACAGCTGGCAGGGATTAAAATGTAAGGCCTATTAAGATGTTCTTGATTGTAAACGCTGTTGATTTCAGTAAATGTGGTCTCTTAATGCTGCAAATTCAACAAATGATAATTTTCTGTTCTTTACAACCTGTAAATTGTTTGAAAACTCTGTTGTGCATAATAACGTGGAACAGTGTATTTTAAGGGGTTTTTTTTTTAGTAAATAAAAATATCCTGTTATCATTGGGAGATTTGTCATCTAATGGTTGATATTTTGAACATTTTACTGACTCGTTTGCATCAACCATTTAAGAAAATCATAGAAAAATAGCATTTGCATAATTTGCAATGTGGAGTATATATAAAGAGGGAGTCAGAATCTGTATGTATATAATGGGGGGGGGGGCTGAAAGGCTGCTTCCTGTATATAAGGAAGGGATGAAATGCCTGCTATCTGTTTAGGCTCACTTGGTGAAGTGGACCCACTAAACCTCAGGTCCGGGTGGGTACAGAGACCTCGGGCGTTGGTGTAGCTGGCAGGATGGTACATAGGGAGCAAGGACAACACATCCTTAGGAATCTTGGAAACAACAGAGCAAATGGAGTAAAGTCAGCAGGGCTGCAGGGATAGAAGCAAAAAACACGGGGTGCAAATGAGATGAAGTATAACAAGCTAGAGTCTTAAAAGGCCTAGCCAGATGATGTCACACTCTGTGAATTCTGCAAAACATGACGTGAAGCACAACACAGTGCAGCAAATTAAGGTGAAGGGAGAAGAGCCCAGACCCAAGAAAAATGTGTGATATCTGTCTATTAGTAGAGAATGAGAAATATGATATTTGTACTGAAGGAAGGTGTGAGAAACCTGATATCTATATGTACCACCCTGAGAGGGGCCCGGCCGCTTCTTTGCTGCTCGGGCCGAGCCGCTCGAGGTCCGGGCTCGGGTTGTCGGTGGCACGAGCGCCTCCGGACCGGGGGCCACGTCACTCTGTTAAGGGGAGGCAGTGGGGATGGTGGTGGTGTGGGACGAGGCGCGCAGCCGGGGAGGGCCGCACTGTCGTCTAACGGGTCGTGACGCCATCCACGGGTCGTGGTGACGGGATGCACCATCGCAGCGGCTGGAGTGAAGGCGGGCTCGTCCGGGATCGGTGTTGCGGCCACAGCCTAGATGTTAGCCCCTCCGTGGGTAGGGGCGGTGTGTCCCGGGGCCCGGTGGTGGGGGACTGGAGCGCTGATGTTGTTGTCGGGGTGCAGGGGGCCGTGCTGCGGTGCAGTGTCGTGCCCGGATGGCACTGGTGTACTCACGATTAATTCACACTCAGAGTCACTGGTAAACCAAAGTTCGGGTATGATCGGGTCCCGCAGCCGGCTGCTCGTGTCCCCTGTGAGGTTGATGGTGGCCCCTTTCCCATGCATCTCTGGTTGTGGTTTATTCAGCTCCCCAGCCTGAGCAGTGGTAGCCCGCTCCCCGGCGTTAAGCTGCCGGAGGAGCCCTGTGTTGTCCGCAGGCGCTGGCCCATCGGGTGTTTGGCCCTTGGCGGTGGCGCTCACCCGGTCTCGGTGGGCTTTTGCCTTCTTTCGGGACTTTGAGTGTGGATGAACCCGTGAGGTCTAGCCAGCAATCAGTCAATTTTCCTAAACTCAGTGGCTTCTAAGCTAGGACGGGGTCTGAGTACCCGGTTTCTGGTGCTTCGGTACACGGTTGACTCCCCGGTTCAAGACCGGCGGGCTCCAACCCTGGCCCGGTTCCTACGGTTCCGCCGGTTGCTGTACCGGTACTCCTGCAGGCGGCCACCACCGTCTGCCTGCCTGATGTTTCAAGGGATCCCAGGCTCCTACCCGGGTCCCTGACAGCTCTGCTCCTCTACACCTCCTGTCAGCTCTCTCTCTACAACTTGTTCTATTTATATTTCCTGCCTCAGGACAATAGTCTCCTCGGTGGGCGTGCCTTTCTGCCTGACTCCGCCCACCTGGTGTGCTCTACTGGCCCTGAAGAAGCATCAAGTCTCCCTTTCGGGTGACGGGTATGTCCTCACAGGGGAGTGGGGGGGTGTGTGTGTGTGTGGTAGGTGTTGTTACCCGTGACCCCTGGGGTCCAGGGCGTCATATATATATATATATATATATATATATATATATATATATATATATATATATATATATACAGTGCCTACAAGTAGTATTCAACCCCCTGCAGATTTAGCAGGTTTACACTTTCGGAATTAACTTGGCATTGTGGCATTTGGACTGTAGATCAGCCTGGAAGTGTGAAATGCAGCAAAAAAGAATGTTATTTCTTTTTTATTTTTTTTTAAATTGTGAAAAGTTTATTCAGAGGGTCATTTATTATTCAACCCCTCAATCCACCAGAATTCTGTTTGGTTCCCTTAAAGTATTAAGAAGTATTTCAGGCACAAAGAACAATAAGCTTCACATGTTTGGATTAATTATCTCTTTTTCCAGCCTTTTCTGACTAATTAAGACCCTCCCCAAACTTGTGAACAGCACTCATACTTGGTCAACATGGGAAAGACAAAGGAGCATTCCAAGGCCATCAGAGACAAGATCGTGGAGGGTCACAAGGCTGGCAAGGGGTACAAAACCCTTTCCAAGGAGTTGGGCCTACCTGTCTCCACTGTTGGGAGCATCATCCGGAAGTGGAAGGCTTATGGAACTACTGTTAGCCTTCCACGGCCTGGACAGCCTTTGAAAGTTTCCACCCGTGCCGAGGCCAGGCTTGTCCAAAGAGTCAAGGCTAACCCAAGGACAACAAGGAAGGAGCTCCGGGAAGATCTCATGGCAGTGGGGACATTGGTTTCAGTCAATACCATAAGTAACATACTCCACCGCAATGGTCTCCGTTCCAGACGAGCCCGTAAGGTACCTTTACTTTCAAAGCGTCATGTCAAGGCTCGTCTACAGTTTGCTCATGATCACTTGGAGGACTCTGAGACAGACTGGTTCAAGGTTCTCTGGTCTGATGAGACCAAGATCGAGATCTTTGGTGCCAACCACACACGTGACGTTTGGAGACTGGATGGCACTGCATACGACCCCAAGAATACCATCCCTACAGTCAAGCATGGTGGTGGCAGCATCATGCTGTGGGGCTGTTTCTCAGCCAAGGGGCCTGGCCATCTGGTCCGCATCCATGGGAAGATGGATAGCACGGCCTACCTGGAGATTTTGGCCAAGAACCTCCGCTCCTCCATCAAGGATCTTAAGATGGGTCGTCATTTCATCTTCCAACAAGACAACGACCCAAAGCACACAGCCAAGAAAACCAAGGCCTGGTTCAAGAGGGAAAAAATCAAGGTGTTGCAGTGGCCTAGTCAGTCTCCTGACCTTAACCCAATTGAAAACTTGTG